>NC_058130.1:150842650-150898140 GCF_016433145.1 Gracilinanus agilis
TATATATATATATATATATATATATATATATATGATAATTGGGAAGTAATCTCCCAAGGGAGGGATGGGATTAAGGTTCTGAGGAAAGTTTCTGGAAGAAGGTAGGACTTTAGCTAACACTTAAAATAACCCAGAGAAACCAGAAGGGGAGGACGAGGGAGAGAGTTCTAGACATGTGGGACAGTCAACTGGGGAACATAGTATGTGGAATAAGTTGTAAGAAGATTGGAAACAAAGGGAAGGGTCAGAGGATTTTAGATTTGATTCTGGAAGTAATTAGTAACCACTTGAATTTATCAAATGGAGCTTGGGAAGGGGTGTGTGATATGATCAGACGTTCATTTTGGAAAGACCAATTTGAGAGAGAAGCAGAAGATGGATTAGTGCGGAGCAGTGGGGAGGAGGGGGTTGTCTTTCTAGTACTCCAAAAATTAAGAGAGTGTTAGCCACTTCTGTTCACATGAAAGCCCGGGGCTAAAAGGGCAAAGGACACACACAGATGGGAAGTTCAGCAAATGTCACATTTCCCAAGAAAATTCAGATGAGAACAAGGTAGTGCTTTTTACGTCTTCCTCATGGATATCAGCATTATTGTGGATTGCACGGAGGGGAAAGGTCATTGCAAAACTAGAATATTTGTTGTAAAGCCCCAATTTTTCAATAGAAGAGATTTCATAATACAGGGTTTTTCTGCCAAAGGTATATAGAAAACTGGGCTGGGACCCAGTACCAACAATTATTTCTAGAATTATCTCAGGGTGAAAAGAAGTAGAGGCTTCCAATTATTTAGAATTAGAATCTTAGGAAAAGAAAGACTTGTAGAAATGGATTATCTATTCCTACAGATAGATAATAGATAATAGATTCCTACAAAATCCATCAAGGAGCATTTGTTAGGTGGTGGCTGTGTGCAAGGAAGTGGGCAGAGGATAGTAGGAAAGGTAAAAATCATACCTTCCCTCCATGTAACCCTCACAATTAGGTAATTTAAGGTAGTGAAGAAAGCAACTGGACTTGGAATGAGAAAAGCTTGACTTCACGACTGAATTCTAGTAGCTCTAGAACCATAAGCAAGTCACTTAGTCTTTTTGAGAATCAGTGTCCCATCCTCATCTGTTAAATGGGCATAATAATACCTATTTTACCCACCTAATGAGCTGTTGCCAGATTAAATGAAATATCCCCCAAAGCTAATGTGTACTTGGGTTGCATTCATAGAATCATGGCTTATAGCGGAGATTCTCAATCTCAGGTCTATGAACTTTCTAAAAAATATTTTGAAAATTGTATTTCAGTATAAGTGGTTTTCCTTGTAATCTTATGTGCATAATCTTATGCATTTTAAAACATTCTTCTGGTGGTGGAGCCAAGATGGCAGCTTAGTAACAGCAAAAGCTGAAACCACTCTGATAATCTTTCCAAAAACACTTTTCCGAGAAGGGGTCCCGGTGCTTCATCAGACAGCGAAAGGGGTCCATGTCATAGAAAAGGCGAAGAACTGCTGGTTTATAGGAATAAGGAAGAAGCCAACAGTCTGTCCTGGAGAGATAACATGTGGAGTATTGTACTCGGTCCTGAATACCACCTTTTAAGAAAGATGTCAATAAATTGGAGTTATCGGAGACCAACTGGAATGGTGAAAAGCCTCAATTCTCTACTTTGTGATGAGTTGGTGAAGGAAGTGGGAATGTTCAGCCTAAGGAAGAGAAGTCTTGGGGTGAGGCACGATCATAGTCTTTAACTATTTGAAGGGCCGTTCTGTGAAGGAGAGTTTTATTAGACTTGATCAGTTTGGCTCCAGAGGACAGAATTCAGAGGAACAGTTGAAAGTTTCAAGGAGACAAATTCAAGCTTACATCAGGAAAAAACCTATGAACGATTAGCGCTCTCCATAAATGAAATGGACTGCCTCGAGGTGGGGGGTTTCCTCTCGCGGGAGACTTTTAAGAAAGGGCTGGATGACCGCTTGTTAGGGGTAGGAAAGGGGGACCAGAGATATTCTTGCTTGCTTTAGATGGCCGGAAGCTCCCTCCAACTTGAGAACATTTACTCTGCTTTGCCAACCTCAAAGGACCAAGTACGTGTCATTAATTATTATAAAAATTAATTCCTTAGCCAAGGCCACAGCACTCAGTTTGATGTCCATAAGCCATGCTCTTTCTGCCACGGCCTGGTTAGATAAAAGAATCCTGACAGGTACGTGTGGCTACTCCCCTCTGAATAGTCTCTCCTCTTGTGGTTTCCATGACAACAGATTTCCCTGACTTTCTTCCTCTTTCATGGCTAGCCACTTGAGATCTTTTCCTGACTCTTTAAGAATAATCAGCATCCTCTAATGCTTGGTCCTCTTCTCCTTCCCTTAATCTACATTTTCTTTCTTAGTGACCTCATTCTAAAACCTGTGGCTTTGGACACTTACACGTGACCCCAGCTCTTTGTCTCCGTCTCTGTCCTCTCTCTTGAATCCTGAACCCTCATTTCCATCGGCCCATTGGACGACTCTACTTGAATGTCTCACTGGCACATTCACCTCAAGTTTGCAAAACCAAATTGCTGATATTTCTCCCCACGTTCTTCTTCTCCTTCAGCCATCGCTATTTATAACGGTCCATTTCATTTTCCTCTGTTTGAACCCTGATGTTTTCTTTTACTCTTCCCCTTCTCTCCCCTCTCTTATCCATTTAGTCACTCTTATCATCTAGTCTATTTTCCTTCTGCAGCGTCTCAGTTAGCCCATCTCTATTCCCATTGCTACCACTCTAATACACTCACCTGGAAAACGATAATTTCCTAAACATGACACTCTCCCCATTCCAATCTGCTCATCCTACTGCTGCCAGACTAATTAAACATATCTGGCTATGTCACTCCTCTGCTTAAAAACCTTAGGGGGCTCCCTATTGCCTACCAAGTTTAAGTTTGAACTCCTTAGACTGGCATTCAAGGTTCTCCATAATCTTATCACCTCCAGACATTTATATCCTTGCCTCATACTGTTGCCCTTACGTACTCTACAGACTACCACCCATGATCATATTTCCCTCGGTGCCTTCTTTATATCCCACCTACTTGGAATGTGGTTTATTCTCCCCTTCCACCCATTTTCACCAGTTGAATACCTATCTGGTCTTAAAAACCCAGGTTAACTGCCTACCTCCTCCAGGAAGCCTTTCCTGATTCGTGCCAATCTTTCCTTTAGGATCTTGCTTTGTTTTCTTGTCTGATGCATTTAGCATAGATTACTTAGCATGATAAATTACACTTACTGGCTCTGTGACCCTGAGCAAGTCATTTAGCCCTGATTGCCTCAGTTCTTCATCTGTAAAATGAGTTAGGGAAGAAACTGGCAAACCACTCAGTTATCTTTGCCAAGAAAACACAGAGTCTGACGTGACCGAATGATTAAACAACAAAATAGTTGCCAGCAATGTTTGTTTTATTTTTTTCTAATAGACTATAAGTTTCATGAAGGCAGAGACTGTTTCTTAACTAAATTTCTTTAAGTAGTTATTATATTTTGCCCCTAGGAAAATTTCTCATTCCTTTCCCCATGAATTCAGTACTTGGTTCACAGTCTTTCTCTCTTCTCCATCTTCTTTCCTCATATTAGAGTCCTTGAAAATACGTGCTGGTTGTTCACTCATGTGGGACTCTTTGTGACCCCATGGACCATAACACACCAATGCTGTCCATGAGGTTTTCTTGACACAGGTACTGGAGTGGTTTTTCACGTCCTTCTCCAGTAGATCAAGGCAAACAGAGGTTAAGTGACTTGCCCAGGGTCACTCAGCAAATAAGGTATCTGAGGCTGGATTTGAACTCAGTTCTTCCTGACTCCAGACCCTGTGCTCTATCCACTGTGCTACCCAGCTGCCTCCATACCTATTGGGACCTACTCCAATACCCTAACATCCCCAGTTCCTCAATCTACTCACTTTCTATGATCTCCTTCAATCCACTTCAGCCAGACACAGAAATGCCCACCCACTCCCTGATCTTTTTATCATTCACAAATATTACTAGTCATTTTTCCACAAAAAAATTCCTTGTTCACAAAATCTGAAGTTCCTTTATCTAATCATAATTTTTTATCATTATATTTTCCCAGTGCTTTGGACCCTCTCCTTCTCTCTATTACCTCCATTCCCCTCCATCTTCAGTTTTTGTTCTGGCTTATCACCACAGTACTGACTCCATTGCCCTCTTTTTATCACTTATCACACTTTAACTACCTCCCAACCTTGGATAACTCCTGTCATCTGCCTTTTTTAACTCTTTTGTTGCTGACGGGAGGAAATCACAAAACTCTGATGACCTGATCCCCTACTCTCAGCTGATTCCCTTGCCTCATATTCAGTCCCCAAATTGAGGATATTAGGAGAGAACTACCCTTTCTCCTCCCCTCTTACATAATTTAGACATCTTCCCCAACAATCTCCTTCTCCTTTCCATTCCAGATAAAGAAGCAGCCTTTTCCTTGCTAAGGAATCTTTGACCTTATCCCATCCTTACTTCTGTAGCAAATTTTCTCCAATATCTTTTCCACTCTCACTTATCTACATTTTCCCTATCTACAAGCTTCTTCCCTTTACCATCTGGCTACAGATATCACCCGCCAACTGAAACTGCTCTTTCCAAAGAGCAGTGATGCCTTAATTACTAAATCTAATGGCTTCCTTTTCTCGATTCTCATCCTTCTTGACTTATCTTTAGTATTTTCATATTACAGATCAGCCTATACTTCTGGCTACTCACTCTTTTCTAGATTTTCATGACACTGCCCTTTCCTGGTACTCTTACAGTCTATTTGCCAGATCTCATCCAGGTCATGCCAACTAATCATGAGTCTCTCCCAAGACTTGGACCTGGGCCTTTTTCTTTTTTCCTTCTATATGATCTCACTTGGTGATCTCATCAGCCTCCATAGGTTTTATTATCATCTCTTATGCAAATAATTCCCAGATGTATATAAGCCTCAGTCTCTCCTGAATTACAGTCCTACATCACCAACTTCCTCTTTAATGTCTCAAACTGAATGTCCCATAGGTACCTCAAATTCAATGTGTCCAAAACAGAACTTGTTATCTTTTCTTCCAACCTTCCCAGTTCTTCCAAACTTTCCTATCCAAAGAAACTTCTCTGACTTTCCTATCAAGAACACCATCATCTCTCTCTCTCTCTCTCTCTCTCTCTCTCTCTCTCTCTCTCTCTCTCTCTCTCTCTGAGAGAGACAGATATAACCTCAATTCCTCACTCTCATTCACTTATTCCACAAATCAAATTTAATGTCGAATATTTCTACCTTCAGAGCATCTCTTGTATACTTCCCCATTCTCTCCACTCATTCATCCACAACCCTCATTCAGGATCTCATCACATCACCTCTCTCTTGGATTACTGCAGTTGTCTTCTGACCTTGTCTTGCCCCATTCCCATCTATCCTTTACTCAGCTGCCAAGGTCTTTTTTTTTTTTATAATGTGAAAGTCTGATGATGTTTCCCCCTGTTCCTTGAGTTCTGATGACTCCCTATTCTCATTAGCATCCACTATAAACTCCTCTGTTTGGCATTTAAAGCTCTCCACCCCCTGTCTCCTTCTTACCTCTCCATCACTTTTATTATTTACCCCCTCTCCTCCATGAATGAGATCATCTACTTACCTTGACCTGCTGCAGATCCTGGAAGGATGTTCCATCTTCCATCCCCATTCCTTTTTCACTGGTTGTTCCCTAGGCTAGAAATTCTCTCCCTCTTTACCTTCTTAACTTTCCTGACTTCCTTTATGATTCAGCTCAAACCCTTTCTTCCACAGGATGCCTTTCCTCAGGACCCCCAGCAGCTAGTGCCTCCCTCTCCCATATTACCCCCACCATTATTACCTTTCATCTTTCCTGAATGATTACTTACATATCTAGTTATTTGCATGTTATCTTCTCTCCTTTTCCTCCCACCATTAGGCTGTATGCTCCTTAGGGACATGGATAGGTTTGGATTTTTTTTTTTTGCTTTTCTCAGTTTCCCCAGCACTTAACACAGTACCTGGCACCTACAAAGTGCATAAGCTTGTTGCCTGACTGAGTTTGTTTCTCCAATCCTCCCAGCCCCAGGTCTTAGCAAAGCATTCTTCACATAGTCAACAATTAGGAAATGTCTAATGAATGATTTTGAATTACCTGTCCAAGTACCTTTGAGGCCATATTCTTTTAGCCTTGAGAATGTTTTTCAAGGGTAACATCCAAAATCATTTGACAATAAACCAGACTTCAGCTCTTAACAGGCTAAATAACCAATATAAAAAGGCAGTGATCTTCAAACATTTCAAAATTATGTACTCAGTTTTCTGGCCCATGGCCAGCAGTAACCCACAGAAGACCTTTCTGCAACATAAAAAAAGAGAATTCTCTGGCTTGCTGTGTCACTAAAATCAGGATGGAGGTGGGTAGAGACCAGAGTGAAATTAGATATTGTGTGTGTGTGAACTGGTATTGTTTAAAGTAGGCATTCTTAACCTAGAGTCCACAGACCCCAAGATCCATGGAAAGATTTCTAGAGGTCTGTATCTTGGATAGAAAAAATATATATATATATCTTTAGTTTTCATTAATCTCTAGCTGAAATTTAGCATTTCCTTTAAAATTATGACTATAAGCAACAAACTATAGTTATCATAGTATCCCTGTAACTTTGTCATCAACAGAAATCAGATATTTTCATATCATATTAGTAGTTGCCAATATCTTGAAATATCGTTTCAGCTCCTCACACCTTTGAAATTACAGTAATTATTAGATCTGCTGCTAGACATATTGCTATATCACACGTTTCTCTAAGTTCATAACTGTGTTTCAAAATGGTGGGTCACTTTACATGTATTTTATTTGATATAACTAAAAATATTATTCTGAGAAGGGATTCAGAAGCTTCACCAGACTACCAAAGGCTGACAAAAAAGAAATTAAGAACACCTTTTCCAGAAGTTTCTGTCTGCTCTCAGTTTTCCTAAATGATTTTCAGAGCCCCTTAGGTACTTCCATAAGCCCAAGGTTGGAAAATCCATAGCTAACAACAGAAAAAGAACAAGGGATAAGGAAGAGGGGGATTTTTTTCTCTTTTTGGCTCCTAAGGGGTTCATCTTGTGCTTTGCACAAAAAGAAGGGGAAAATGAGAAAATCTGTATCTGAAATCTGGGTTTCTAAATGGCTACTACATAAACTCAGGTTTCTAAAGTGCTTTGCCATCTGCAAAGTACTTGGCTCACAATAAAGGTAGAAATTGCAAGGACTAGCTGCCTTTTGATAGAGGAGTAATCTTCAACTCAGAGATGTTCAGTGGCTTGCCAAGGCAGACAGTAAGTGTTTAAACTGATCAAACGCAGACTTTCTGATCCCTAGCTCATTGTTTTAAAAAATCTATTAAGCCAAGCTGATATTGGGAATATTTATGAGCCTGAAGACATTTTACTGGTCCAACCTGGTGTGTTAATGGAGCAACTGACCCACCCTTCTCACATAAATAACAAGAGATCCACCACCCAAAGGGAGACTCATGTGGAGATATCCAGAGAGAAGCCATCAGCCTCATAATGATAGGCGGATTGTTCCATTCCTGAGTTCTCAATTACTTGAGGTACCTATCATATATAATGGAATGTCTTTCTTTCTTCAGTATATTGTCAGTCTGACCAATGGGGGATCAACCCAAGAGACAAAGAGACCAGAGTAAGGTAATATAACAAAGCTTTAATGAAGAAAAGAAGCAGCAAGGGAGAGTCCAATGCCAGTAGAGGTGGCTGTGGAGTCCCATCTGGGTGGAGGAATCATGAGATCTTATAGCATTAGGGGGCTTCAGGGGTAATACAGCTTTGGGTCACCTCTGTTGGTTGTCTCTGGGGAAGGTGAGCTACTTGGATCAACTTCATTGGATGTTCCTGAGAGAGGTGGGGAGTCCCGGTCTCAAAATTGCAGGATGTTGTTGACAACCATTTTGTTGGCTTTCTTTTGCCTAGTTGGAGTCTGTTTATTTTCTTGTTGCCTAGATGGGGTCTTTAGGTTTATCAGATATGTTCTTTTAAAACTACGTATAAATTGCATTTTTGGAAAAGGAATCCTATTTAACTATCCCCAAGGGCTCTCTATTTACAGGAAACCTATAGCGAATCCTTTTGTAAAGCAAATAACCATGCTCTAATATATCTATTTAGAGGAATGGATTTGTATAGGCTGAATTTTCTTCTTTTGAGACTGGGTCTCCCCATCTCACCTGGACTAGAAGTACAGTGGCCACCCATGGGCTCCATCCCAATATTTAACCTGCTACCTTTTTCTGACCTGGGCTGATTCGCCCTTCCTTGGGTAGCCTGGTGTTCTTCTATTTATGAGTGCTCAGCATATTACAAACACCCAACAGCTTTAGTCCCACTGCAGCCAAGTACTTCCCAAGCCAGGCAATCTACCAGCCTCAGCCTCCCCAAGACAAAAGGGAGAAGGGAGGAGAAGGGTGTGCTACCATGCCAAGCAATGTTGAGTTGTTTTTTTTTTAAGTGGGCACATCTGTAATGCTGCTATAGCAGAGAAAATGAGCACAGGGGTACTTTCAAGACCAGGAATGAATATTAGCATTACAACAATATCGCATACTTTAGAATACTTTTTATTATAAAAATGTTTTACCACCATTAACTGATTAATCTTAACAACATTCGTGGGAGGTAGATAAGCATCACAACAATTTCACTAATGAAAAACCAAGGCAGAGGGAAGTTAGGTTGCATTCAAGGGCACACTTCATGGCAAAGTTAACAATGGAATTGTCATCGAATCATTTTGAACTAAGAGTTGGCCTGAGCAACAGTGCTTTAGAAAGATTAATCTTGCAATGACTTGTGGAATGCACTGGAGTGGGAAGAGACTAATGGCAGTTGCTAAGCCCCTACAGTGGTCTAAGGAATAGGACTTAAAGCTCTATATTGCTCATGTCAACTCTTAGCTCAGAAAGATTCAGTGACTTCCTCCTGCCTACTGAAAAAAAAAAATCCAAACTCTTCAGTCTGGCATTCAAGGTGCTTCATAATCTGGCCTCATCTACCCAGTCACTCACACTTCTCTTCTCTTTATCTCATCATTCCTTCTTCCCTCATCCATCAAGTTACCTGGGGTTACGCTATCTAGTCCTAACACCAGCCTTAGATTTCCATGCACACAAATAAGCACACACAAGTACCAGATTGTCCTGAAAACAGAAGCTGAGAAAACTCATCCAATGGATGGTGTGCTTCTCTTTAGCCAAAACAACAACAACAACAACAAAAAAAAAAAACAAAAAAATCCATATTGCTTTCATTTTGAATACTTTTTGATCATGGGATACAGTGTGAAAACAAGCAATGGCTCTGAAATCAGAGGACTTTGGTTCAAATCCCACCTCTGCTATTTGCTGCCAATGGGACCTTCAGCAGGTCATATTATTTCTCCAGATCTTTTCCCTCACTTATAAAATGAGTGGAACTGGATTAGATGGTCTCTAAGTTCCCTTCCGACTCTAAAGCTATCATATGATTTCCTGCCCCGAGGCATAGACTATTCAAGATGGAAGGCGCTTTAGAAGTTATCACGTCCATCCTTCATTTTACAGGTGAAAAATCAAGGAATTGAGAGTTAAGTGGCTTGCCCAATGTCACATCGCAGTAAGTGTCTAAGGCAGGATTTGAACTCAAGTCTTCTTGACTTTATCCACACTATACTACCTATCATTTAGTCCACCCCCTCACTTTATAAAAGATGGGGAAACTGAGGCCCCAAAGGGGAAGGGACTTGCCCAGTGTCACATTGATATCTAGTGGCAGAGCTGGGTCCTGGATCATGTCTTCTGAATTCCCACACTATTCCCCTCACATTGTGCCATCTTTAATACATCGAAGCCTTGAAGAGTAGATCCATAGGGAACTAGGGAGGATTTAGAACTATGCTGACTAGAGAGGAAGCAGAGACCCAAGGAAATGGGAAAATAAGGGCCAGGCTGTTAGAAAATGAGGGATGCATCCAAAGCCCAGAAGATCTCAGGTGCCTCTTTGCTTGGCACACATAACCCTTCTGCAGACTCATTGTTTTAGGATATTCTTGGAGCTGATCCTCCAAACAAGACAGATCTTTATCCACCAAAAGCTAAGGATAATGACTTACATTTATATTTTTTTAGGGTTTGTCAAGCACTTTCCCCACAACAGCCCTGTGAGGTAGGTCATACAGGGATTATTATCCTCACATTACTGATGAGGAAATAGAGGCTCTTAAAGGTTAAGTGACTTTCCCAGGGTCACACAGCCAGAGAGTGAGAGAGTGTCTGAGGTGGACTCAAACCCAGATCTCCTAACCACAAGTCCAGCACTCTCCTTTGAGTGTCCATATAGATTGTATTCCATTCATCATTATTCCTTAGCTCATCACCTATGACCTTGGGAAATTTTGCCTTGGGAAACTAATGAACTGCCTTAGAGTTTATTAACTACTACTACTACTACTAGCTCACATTTACTTGGTGTTTCACAGTTTACAAAGCACTCTTCCTCACAACCACCCTGTGAGGTAGATAGTGCAACCATTATTGTCCCCATTTTACAGATGAGGTGACTGAGGCTCAGAGGGAGTCACAGGATTCTAGTTTTAGAGCAAGAAGAGACCTGAAGAGGTCATTTGAGTGAGTCTAAGCCCCTCATTCTATAGATGAGGAAATTGAGGCCCAGGTAGGAAGTGACTTACCCAAGGTCATATAGCTAGTACGTGGTACGTGATAGAATAGAAACTCAAATCTTCAATATTGAGAGTACGATACTCTAGTAACTGAATTTTTCCTTAGAGTGTTTATCAGCTTATGATTCCTACCTTTTTTCCCTCCAAATGGTCATTTTATGCTCAGGAAGCTCTACTCAAAATTTCTATTGAATCAGTCCACGTTGGCAAGATAGGTTGGTGAAGGAAAAGCAGCCAACCAGCTCATTACTTTCTAAATGTATAATTTTATCACATTACTATAAGCTAGCACCTTTGGCATGGCTGGTGAATGGGCCTCTCTTTGGGTGTGACTGGAAGCCCAAATAAAAGGAAATCAATAACTTAGTATTATAGAAGTAGATAGGAAATCCAGAGAAAAGGTAGGAGCCAGGAGGGCAGTACCTTCTTCAAATATACAAGGTGTGATTATAAAATAATAAGATAATGAACCAGATGTGCTCAAGTGGATGCCTTCCTTCCTCCTAGTCACTCTGGAGGTCATATACTTTATTCAATGTTATGAGCTACCATTGCTCAGAACAGTTTTAGAATTCAAACCTCTCTCTTCCTCTCTCTCTCTCTCTCTCTCTCTCTCTTTCTCACACACACACACACACACACTCTCTCTCTCTCTCTCTCTCTCTCTCTCTCTCTCTCTCTCTCTCTCTCTCTCTCTCTCCCTCTCCCTTTCTGTCTCTCTCCCTCTCCCTCTCTGTCTCATTCTTTGTCTCTGTCTCACTTTCTCTCCCTCTCTGTCTCTCTACCCTCTCTC
The DNA here is from genome assembly GCF_016433145.1 of Gracilinanus agilis. Lineage (NCBI taxonomy): Eukaryota > Metazoa > Chordata > Mammalia > Didelphimorphia > Didelphidae > Gracilinanus > Gracilinanus agilis. The sequence continues at coordinate 150,854,189 of NC_058130.1, forward strand.
TCTCTGTTTCTCTTAATAAACTCCTCATTATTCCAAAACTTATCTCATACGCTATCTATCTTATGTTTACAAAATCCTGGTTCTTTACGGAAGACATCTAACCTTTCTATAGAAGGCTGGTTGCTCTTGAATATCCCCTGACACACATGGCCAGGAGAATTTGGATTTCAGATCCTAGATCTATTCTTGGAAAGGATCTGAGGCTACCTAGTGCAACTCCTTTATTTTATAGTTGACGAAACAAGCCCAAGAAGGTGATCCTACTTGAATCCTAGATCACAGGTAGTAAATGTCAGAGGCAAGATTTGAACCCAAGTGCTTTGATTCCAGAGCTAGCACTCTTCCCCCCCACCCCCACTACACTGTCTTCTTGGCATATTCCTTACCCTTCGTTGCCATTTCAAGACCTTCCATTTGCCTCCATGACTGCAGTCTCTCAACTAAGTTTCATTCCATCATCCTCTCAAGTTTCATGCTTTATTTTTGTACTATTCTTTCTGAAGCTCTAGTCCTGGCTCCTCGTGACTTCTGACTATTATTTTTTTTTAATCAAATTCACCCTAAAAGAATGAAAGTAGAAAAGATTTTTTTTAAAAAAAGATCATGTTGCAACTCTGTAGCTAATCTCCTAAGAAGAGTTTCACATGTGCTCAGAGCAATGGTAGGATCACTGGACCAAGTATTTGGCCTCCCAAAAGGATCTCTTTGAAGATAACAATCCTCATTTTAACATGTACAAATTCTTGAATGTTTGTAAAAATAATCCAAATGATAATAATAAATGCTCACATTATAAATACCTTGTTATTTCATTAAAAAAGAACAACTGAAAACCAAATCCACAGAGTTCTCATATGAATCCTAATTAGACACATCACATTCAGAATGATCACACTTATAGCTATAATTCAGAACCCAAAATCACTCCTTTCTTCATCCTTAGAGGAGGTGGTTCTACAGATAAAGGAGTCAGAAAAGGAACAAGTAGTGTGTGTTCCCTGAGTGTAATCTCAGAAAAAGTTACCACCTTCCATTTGACTCAGACACTTAATTGGTCTCGTTTCGGCTGTGGGTTCACAGATTTATCTCACACACCTCTTTTCCCCAGACACCTTAGTTAAACGTGAATTCACACGTGAGTTCATCCTCTATGGTGAATTGGGGAAGGGCCTGTTAAATGATGCCACAGGCCACTCCTTGGTAAAAGTCTGCAGTTTTCTCTCCCAATACATCTTCTTTTTGTTGAGAACTTCCATCTTTATCCTGTGTTCTTCTTCTGCCATTTCACATTCTCTTTCGATCTGCTGGATTTTGGCCACGTGCACTTCATTCATCTGGATCAGCTGCAGCTGCAAAATGGACATCTGCTGATGGTGCTCTTCTTCGTGCATCTTTTTTAAAGCGCTTTCCTGGGAGGCTCTGCTCCGGTAGTTTTTATTGGTTGTTATTCTGACGGCTGAACACGAAGGTTCAGGTTGAGAGGTCCCTTCACAAACTGGGAAGTGAATGAGTTCCTTCTCCTCCTCGCATAGTTCTCGATTTGAAACGGGAAAAGGTTCTGAAAGACAAGAGCGGAAAACAGAAATTCAAAGGTTGCTCTCCCACATCAACAGCCTATACATGCAGAGGCCAGACTGGAAAAAGTAATCCCAAAATGCCTTGGGAAGGATGCCGGACAAAGAGAAGAGGGAACAGACCTTACGGCAATTTCAACTCACAGAAACCACGTGAAGTGGATTTGCATTGTCTTGGCTTCCTAATGTTAAATACTCTTTTGTAGAAAGGAAGAAAGTATTTTCTCTGTAGGACAAAACTTGGGAGTTTATTTTTGTGAGAGTCAGTAAACTCTAGAAATGGAGTTCTAGGGGCACAGGAGGTCCTAGTTGAAATCTGGCCTCGGACACTTCCCAGCTGTGTGACCCTGGGCAAGTCAATTGACCCCCATTGCCCACCCTTACTTCTCTTCTGCCTTGGAGCCAATACACAGAAGTTAAGGGTTTAAAAAAAGAAATAAATAAAAATATAGAAATGGAGTCCTAGAGTAGGAATTTCCTCCACTGACACAGTTCAGCAACTTATCTATAATTTATGACTTTCTCTAAGACACTGAAAAATTCAATGTTTACCTCTGCTGACAATATGTGTCAGAGGCAAAACTTGCTTCCAGATTTTCCTATTGGTAAGACCAGACTTGTATCCATTAAATCTTCATCTTCAGTTATAAGAACAATATTCAGAACTTTATTTTTGAAGATTTTATTTTTATTTATTTTATTATTTTTTTTTACCAATTACATGTAATAAATTTCCACATAGGTTTTCCAAAGTTATAGGATCCAAATTGTCTCCTACCCTCCTTCTCTCTCCCCTCCTGGAGCTGGTAAGCAATTCAATCTTATCCATAACTTTAAAGATTGCAAAGAGGGGACAGCTGGGTAGCTCAGTGGATTGAGAGCCAGGCCTAGAGACGGGAAGTCCTAGGTTCAAATTTGACCTCAGACACTTCCCAGCTGTGTGACCCTGGGCAAGTCACTTGACCCCCATTGCCTACCCTTACCACTCTTCTGCCTTGGAGCCAATACACAGTAATGACTCCAAGATGAAAGGTAAGGGTTTTAAAAATAAAAAATAAAGATTGCAAAGCACTTTACAAGTGATTTCTTTATATGCTTACAGCATCCCTGTAAGGTAGGTGCTATTATTATCCCAAGAGCAACATGGCACAGTGGATGAAATACTGCCAGACTTAGAGGCAGAAAGACTCATCTTCCTAAATTCAAAACTGACTTTGTCAGATACGAATTGTGTGACCTGGGGCAAGTCACTTAACCCTGTTTGCCTCAGTTTCCTCATAAGTAAAATGAGCTGGGGAAGGAAATGGTAAACCATTCCAATATCTTTTGATAAAAAAAAAAAAAAAAGCCAAATGGAGCCATGAAGAGTCAACATGACTGAACAAAAATATTATTATCTGTATTTACAGATGAAGAAATTAAAGGTAAAAGAAGTGAAGTTTCTCACAGAGCTAGGAAATGTCTAAGATGAGAAGACTCAAACTCAGATCTTCTGGAATCCAAGTCTGCTGCTCTACCTATTGTGCCACCTAATGGAAAATGAAAGCTACATTTATTCTTTTAAGCTATTAACTAAACAGCTATTGTTGGCTACTAGATAGCCATTTTCTTAATGAAATAATGAAACAACCTTAATTTCCTAGAAAAGTAATATACCTTGAAAATATGCCTAATAGTAATCCTAAAAATAAGTTATTTCCAATCATGAATTGCATTTCATTGCTATTTGTGAGCATAAAGTCCTGGTGAGAGAGGAAGGAGGTATAGGTATCATTTTTCAAGTGAAATACCTAGAAATCAGGGGCAGCTAGGTGGCTCAGTGGATTGAGAATAACCTAGAGATGGTAGGTCCTAGGTCAAACCTGATCTCAGACATGTCCTAGATGTGTGACCCTGGGCAAGTCATTGCTTATCTCTTACCACTCTTCTGCCTTGGAGCCAATACACAGTATTGACTCAAAGACAGAAGGAAGAGATTTTGGTTTTTTTTAAAGAAATCATAGAAATCACATTTATTCAAGGTAACATAGGAAGTTAATAGCAGAGAAAGGTCTTCTTTCAAGCTTCTAATTCCCAGTACACTAAGTTACATCCAGTCTACACCTGAGACATCAGGAGATGGCATAAAAAATTCTGCTCCTTTCCTGTTATTCTCTCATATCGTAGTCTCTCACTGTAAGGAGAGGGGGAATAATACCACCTATGTGATATGAACAAGACAAAGGAAATAGTAATGGATTAGGTGAAACCTTTAACCAAAGAGATCAAAAAAGAGGAAAAAGATCCACATACACAAAAATATTAATAGCAGTTCATTTTGGAGTAGCAAAACACACACAAACACAAAGACAAAAGTAAAACTAGAAACAAAGGGGATGCCCACCTATCTGAGAATATCTGAACAAATTCTGGCATATAATTTTAGTGGAACATTATTAAGCAGTGAAAAAATGACAAAAGAGATGGTTTCAGAGAAACCTGGGAAGACTTACATAAACTGATGCAGAGTGAAGTAACCAGAACCAAGAGAATCTATTTATATAATAACAACATTGTAACAACATTTTTGAAAAACCTAAGAATTTGATCAATATGATAATTGGTCATGATTCCAGAATCACTAATGATGGAACATACTGCCTACTTCTTGACAGAAAAGTGATGGATTCATTATATATGAGATATATATTTTTGGACATGGCAAATGTGTGAATTTGTTTTTCTTTATTGTTTGTTTCAAATATTGCATTTTTATTTTATTTCTCAGAGAGGGAGGGAGGATTATAGGAAAGAAGTGACTTACCAATAGTTTTGATTAAACAAAAGAAAGAAAAGAAAAGAAAGAAAATTCAATGAAACATTTTTTCCCAGAAGAAAATTTTTGCTCAGAAGAAAACAAAAAAAAAAAACTTCAAAAGGAAATAGAGAAACAGGATAGCTTTGAAAATAACATGCTAAATTCATTACATGCTTTTTTTTAAAAGCAGGTTGTACATAATAGTCATACTCCTTTTCAGTTCTGTTTTGTATATGGAAATTTTCTTCTTGATGGTTAGGAGGTGTCAAGTACAAAATAGAAACAAATTCTGACCAAGCACTTTATTTTTATTTGTTAAATCCTTCTCTTCCATTTTAGAACCAATACTGTGTATTGGTTCCAAAGCATAAGAGTGATAAGGGCTAGGCAAAAGGGGTTAAGCAACTTAGACAGGATCACACAGCTAGGAATTGTCTGAGGCCAGATTTAAACCCAAGACCTCCCTGGCTGTCAATCTACTAAGCCACCTAGCTGCCCTTGACCAAGCAATTTAAAAAAACAAATAAAGAAAAATATCAAAGGAAAAATTTTCCAAGTCCATCATAATAAAGGCACTGAGAAAAGTGGGAATTTACCTAATTGGCAAACAGCATAATACAGTAAACTATGGATTATCTTATAGGAGGGGAACTGAGGGTCCTGTAGACTATCTCTATCCAGTCACTGCCCTAAGGGTCTCTGCTCAATTCTTAGTAGATACTGTCTTGGGAAGGAGAAAGAGGTCACAGGAAAGTCTAGTTCCTCCATACGTTTCTCAAACACAAGAACTTTGCAAATCTTAAATTCTATTATTATCCAATGTGGTTTTTATTCCCACCTCAGAAAATGACAATGTACCCACTCACCTGCACAGAAAAGTTATCCTTAGGAAACTAGATTCAATAATCCTATAAGAAATCTTATAAACATTAAGAGTTATTTGAAGCCATTTCCCACTTGATAAATGGGCAAAGGACATGAATAGGCAATTTTCAGATAAAGAAATAAAAACTATCAATAAACATATGAAAAAGTGTTCTAAATCTTTTATAATTAGAGAGATGCAAAACAAAACAACTCTGAGGTACCAGCTCACACCTAGCAGATTGGCTAAAATAACATCAAAGGAAAATAATAAATGTTGGAGGGGATGTGACAAAATTGGGACATTAATGCATGGCTGGTGGAGTTGTGAATTGATCCAACCATTCTGGATGGCAATTTGAAATTGCCCAAAGGGCTTTAAATGAATGCCTGACCTTTGATCCAGCCATACCACTGCTGGGTTTGTACACCAAAGATATAATAGGGGAAAAGACTTGTACAAAAATATTTATAGCTGTGCTCTTTGTGGTGGCAAAAATTTGGAAAAAGAGGGGATGCCCTTCCATTGGGGAATAGCTAAACAAATTGTGGTATCTGTTGGTGATGGAATACTATTGTGCTGAAAGGAATAATAAACTGGAGGAATTCCATGTGAACTGGAATGACCTCCAAGAATTGATGCAGGGTGAAAGGAGCAGAACCAGGAGAACATTGTACATAGAGATTACATTGTGGCACAATCGAATATAATGGACTTCTCTACTAGCAGCAATCCAATGATCCAGGACAATTCTAAGGGACTTATGAGAAAGAATGCTATCCACATTCAGAGGAAGAACTGTGGGAGTAGAAACACAGAAGAAAAACAACTGTTTGATCATATGGGTCAGTGAGGATATGATTGGAGATGTGGACTCTAAATGATCACCTAAGTGCAAATATCAATAATATGGAAATAGGTCTTGATCAATAACACATGTAAAACCCAGTGGAAGTGTGTGTCGGGAGGGGGTGAAGGGAGGGGAGGGAAAGAACACAAATCTTGTAACCATGGAAAAATATTCTAAATTAATTAATTAAATAACACCCCCCCTCCCCTGAAGTTATTTGAGGCAGCGAGATGGCTCAGTAGATTGACAGTCATGTCTAGAGATGGGAGCTCTTGGGTTCAGATACTTCCTAGTTGCACCCTGGGTATATCACTTAACCCCCACTGCCTAGCCCTTATTGCATTTGGAACCAATACATAGTATTAGTATAAGCAGACAAAAACCAAAAAGTTATTCACTGGGTTTAAAGCAGGCATGACACAAAGAAAACTTATCAATGTATCATATTAACTTCTATAATTATCTTAGCAGATAAGTGGTTACATTTTATCCACTAACTTTCAAAATATGTTCTTTATTATAGATCTTAAATAGAAAAGAATAATGTTTTGATTATTGTAGTAAAAAATTCATATTTAAAATCAAGAATTGAAATCATACTGGCTAGAAAAATTTCCCCTTAAAAATACAAACAAGGTCCCCTGCAACTAATACAGTAAAGAAATGTTGGTTGCCATTTTCAAAAATGAAAAATAAATGTCATAAATACAGTAAATAAGAAATATAAATTTCATATTATATAGACAACATTGATGAAAACTTAGAAAATCCAAGGGAATAATTTAAAATAACAAGTTCAAAATGCCTTCGGCACTCTGTGTAATTATAATGATCAAGCTTGGGCCCTAAGAAGAGATGAGAAATTGCACCTTCTTTCCTTCTTTGCAGAATATCAGGGACTGTTGGTGTGGAACCTCGCACATATTGTCAGATTTAGTTGAAGTGCTAGACCAGCCTTGTTGAACTGCTTTTTGCTTTATTCTTTGTTAGAAAGGATGGTGGGAGCTGGGGGATGGGATATATTTGGAAATGAAGGTAATGTAAAAACAAAAGATATCTACAAAGAATATTTTAAAGGAGCTGCAAGGTTGAGCTTTATAATTAAAAATCAATTGTATTCCAATATAATAACAACACAGATAGAAAATAAAATGAAAAAATAGGGTGATAGAAAACATTTAATAGTTAGCTATTAGACCCAGTAATAAGTTATTTATGTAAATAAAAATATTAAATTCCAGTGAAAGCAATAAAAGAAAGTATTATTAAATGGGGAAATGCTTTATTATGCATCAGAAGACTAAATTAATGGAGATTTAATGTAATATCAATTTTAGTCCCTGTGGGAAATTCTAAAGAATATGAAAAATTGATATTAAAAATTATTTAGGAATAAGAATACCAAAGAATTTGAAAAGGAACTTGGTCCACCAGACTTTCTTAATCTTAAGAATTGCTTAAAATTCTTCAGTGGTTTCCCATAACCTCTAAAAATAAATTCATCAGCCTTGAGCTCAAGATCTTCCCTAATCTGTCTCCGACTTACATCTCCAACTTTATTTCAAAGTTTTTCTCTCACTCTTCTCACTCTCGTCTTCTGTGATTTCAATTTGATCGGCCAATTTATTGATATCTCTCAACTTTGTTGTGAGAGTCTGACAAGTAGGCTATCTATGTTGACACTTATGTTGGCAGCTAGGTGACACGTTGGATAGAATGCTGGACTTGGTAAAAATATGGCAAAAAATACGAATTATCTGCTGGTTCTGTTTAATTGTTTGTTATAAGAGATATTTCAAGGTTAGGGTTGGGGGTAGAGTGGAAGAATATATTGGGAAATGAGTTTAATATAACAAAGCCCCAAAGAGCATAAATTTTTTTAAATGCCAATAAAAGCTTACTGTCCAGATACATAAAGTGATATATGTGATATTACCGATTACATTTGCTAAACAGTAAAAGAAGATCCTCTTCTTAGCAGAGAGGTAATGGACAAGAGGTACCAAATGAGACGTACAAATTAAGAGATAATAAAAGTGTGGAGTTGGTTTGGGTGATACATTTATCTGCTGCAAAGGGCTTTTATTTTTATTATGGCAGGGAATTGGAGGCAATAGCAAATTAATGATAGAGATACTATAAAAAGGAAGGAAAGAAAAGAACATCAAAGGATGATTAAAGAGTAGAAGTTAAAGTTCAGAAGGTGCCAAATAAAGAGGATGACATTGGATCCACCATATAACATTTAAAACATAGAAAAACACACTCTGTAGCTAATTTAAAAACAAACATTGGCTAAAATGAAAGAAGGGGAGAGTAATGAATGCTGGAGGGGATGTGGCAAAACTGGGACATTAATGCATTGCTAGTGGAGTTGTGAACTGATCCAACCATTCTGGCTGGCAATTTGGAACTATGCTCAAAGGGCTATAAAAGAATGCCTGCCCTTTGAACCAGCCATACCATTGTTGGGTTTGTACCCCAAAGAGATCATAGACAAAAAGACTTGTACAAAAATATTTATAGCTGCACTTTTTGTGGTGGCAAAGCACTGGAAAAGGAGGGTATGTCCTTCAATTGGGGAATGGCTGAACAAATTGTGGTATATGCTGGTGATGGAATACTATTGTGCCAAAAGGAATAATAAACTGGAGGAGTTCCAGGTGAACTGGAAAGACCTCCAGGAACTGATGCAGAGCGAAAGGAGCAGAGCCAGAAGAACATTGTACACAGAGACTGATATACTATGGTAAAATCGAATGCAATGGACTTCTACCAGCAGAAATCAATGACACAAGACAGCTCTGAGGGATTTATGGTAAAGATGCTACCCACATTCAGAAGAAGGACTACAGGAGAGGAAACATATAAGAAAAACAAATGCTTGAATGCATGGGATGAGGAGGACATGATTGGGGATGTGGACTTGAAACAACCACACCAAGGCAACTAACAACAATTTGGAAATAGGTCTTGAACAAGGACACATATTAAAACCAGTGGAAATGTGCATCGCCTATGGGTGGGGGGAGGTCGGGGGGGGGGAGTGAAGGGGAAAGTAGGGGCATGAATCATGTAACCTTGTTAAAAATGAATATTAATAAATGTTTTAAAAAAGATAATAGATAAGGCAGAAAATAAAAAATATTCAAAAAAACAAACAAAAAAAAAGAAATGTAATACTATTTTAAAAAGGAGATGATTCTGTATGCTGCAGTCTTGAAAACGTATTTTCAAGCTAATCCTTTAAGATAAGATTCTTTCCAGAGGAAAGGAAAATGTAGAATTTTTTTCATTATTTGTGAGCATTTGTTTAGGGTATTTTTTGTATGTTTACATTTAATGGACAAAAACACTCAAGTTCTCATTTGTGACAATAGAAAATATCCTTTCCATATTTAAGAAAACATCTTTTAGTAACAGCTGTGAACACTGACTAAAATATTGTTTTAAGTTTCATTTATGTTATTTATATAAAATCTGACATTCTTCTCTACCAAATGGTTGTCACCTAGTCTAAGTAGAACAGAAAGGACCACTTGAAAAAATAAAAATAACTTTAAAAAATAAAAAAGAATATTATGAAATCTAATAAGAGTGAGATATTGCTGGTCATCATGGACATCAGTTAAATCTCAGCTCCAAGCATACATTTTTACAAACAACAGATGTATAATCAATATTTGTTGGATTGATTCCATGGGAAAATGTGTCCCAGTTTCTAAATAACTGATTTTAAAATAACTTTTATTTTTAAAAAATAGTACCTAAGTTGAGAGTTTCCAAACTGATATAGAAATATTTTTTGACATTATTCTAAAGATGAAGTATCTCTGCATAGCTATTTCTTTTTGCTTATTACTTATCTATAGATATTTCAATAGTTCAATGATTACCAGCCCTTTGAATTGTGATACCAAGCCATTTTTTAAAATTTTTGCAATAATCCTTCATTTTCCTTAAATGAGTTCTTTGTAACATGTTGTCAAAAAGTTTATAATTCATGAAGTCAGGAAACCTTGTGATCAAATTCAGGCTTAGACATTTACTATCTGTGTGAACTCTGAGCAAGTCACCTAAAATCTGTCTGTCACAGTTTCTGCATCTGTAAAATGGGGATAATATAATAGCATCTATTTTATAGTATTGTTGAGAATCAATTGTGACAAGATTTATAAAGCATTTTTTTTTCTTAAACCCTTACCTTCCATCTTAGAATCAATACTGCGTATTGGTTCCAAGGCAGAAGAGTGGTAAGGGTAGGCAATGGAGGTTAAGTGACTTGCCCAGGGTCACACAGCTAGGAAGTGTCTGAGTTCCATATTTGAACCCAGGACCTCCCATCTCTAAGCCTGGCTCTCAATCCCCTGAGCCACCCAGCTGCCCTCTTATAAAGCATTTTAAAACTCTTAAAGTGGGCAGCTGGGTAGCTCAGGGGATTGAGAGCCAGGCCTAGAGACGGGAGGTCCTAGGTTTAAATCTGGCCTCAGACACTTCCCAGCTGTGTGACCCTGGGCAAGTCACTTAAACCCCATTGCCTAGCCCTTACCACTCTTCCACCTAGGAGCCAATGCACAAAAGTTAAGGGTTTAAAAAAAATAAAAATAAAACTCTTAAAGTACTATGTAAATGTTAGCCATGATTATTTCTTTAGAATTTTTTAAAATTAATTTTCTTTTGAGAATTTTTTAGTTCCCTAAGGAACTGTTAAAATTTGGGAATCAACGGGGAAAAAAATTTTGCAATAAACTTTTAGAAATGCTCATTTTGCTCTATTTGATAATAAGCATTAATGCAAATCCTCCTTGAAGAATGCCTGTTTCCATCCCTAAGATGTATTCTGATCTATCATATTAAATGACATAATCAACAGAAGTCCTTGGGTAATTAAATAAAAAAATTCTCCCATTTTTGGAAGTGTCTATAGACCCTCTAAGATGTCACAAGGATGAGGTAGAAAGGTAGCTCAGTGAACAGACCACCATCTTTCAGGGAATACTCTATTTTCCTTCATTTACTGGAGAAGGAAATGGTAAACCACTCTAGCATCTTTGCCAAGAAAATCCCAAGGTAGTACAGGATCACAAAAAGTCAGACATGACTGAATGACTAAATAATAACCTCAGGCTTTAAGGGGCAGTTATTGCTAGCACAACAGACAGAGAACCAGCCCTGGAGTCCAGAGGACCTGGGTTCATTACTGGCCTCAGATACTTCCTTGCTATGTGACCCTGGGCAAGTCACTTAACCTTGATTGCTCTTCTGTCTAAGGTAGTAAGGGTTTAAAAAAAGATGCCATAAAGTGTTGCAAACATATAATTCAACACCTCATTCTAGCATCTGATTCCCCAACTTTCAATGGGGAACATCAATAACTAACATCAAAGTTTATGTAAAAATTTAGAACATTATACACACACACACACACACACACACACACACACACACACACACACACACACACACACACACAAATGTAGATGGCATCCCAATGAACAAAGCAAGAGGTAACGGGAGCATTTATACCTTGGTTTGCCGTGTCAGGGTGGTATTCTGATTCTTCTTCTGGAGGACTCTGTAAAAAGTAAATTTGCTCAGGGAGCATGCTGGCAATCTTCTCTTTCCCTATTACCTGTGTGCTTAGAAGTGGACTAACGCTCCGTTTTACCTTCTCTCTCCTTTCATGCGCCATTATCTTTTTGGTCCGTGCCTTGATGTTTTCCCAACACTTCTTCAATTGTTTGAAATCTCGTAGTGAAACGCTCGGTTGAGAATTGTATTCATGGGCCAGGGCTTGCCAGGTCCGCTGCTTAAGTGCAATTGTCCTGGCATCACTTTTCTTACATTCAAGCACATATTTATATTTTTCCACTAATGCAAGCAAGATACTCTTTTCCAATTCAGAAAAGTATTTGGCAGGTTTTATAATTTCGTTGTTTTGCATTTTCTACTCTTTTTCTCCAGGCAGTAAGAATCCTGTAAAAAAGGAAGTTTTAAACAATAATTATATGTTCCATCAAATCTTCAGCAAATTATCTTAGTCTAATTCACAAGCAAAGCCCATATTTATTTCATTTTTAAAAATTAACTTTATTTCATTAAAAATTTCCCAATTACATGTAAAAATTTTTAATAATCTTTAAAAAAAATTTTTTTGAAATCCAAATCTTCTCCCTTCCCTATCCTTGAGAAGGCAAGCATTTTGATATTGATTATAGATGTGAAGTCATGCAAAACATATTTCTATATTAGCCTTATTGCAAAAGAAAACAAAAACAAAGTAAAACAATAAAAATAAAGATTTTTTTTAAGTATGCTTCACAATCTACATTCAAAGTTGATCAGTTCTCTCTGAAGGTAGATAACATTTTTCATTGTGGGTCATTAGAAATTGTTTTGGGTTATCGTCTTGAACAGAGTAGCTAAAGCCTTTCACAGTTGATCAACCTTACAATATTGTAAAGCCATAAATTTAAACGTTCTCTTCTCTGCTAAAGCTTCAATTAAATTTTATAAGAAAATATATGTTATATTTAAATGTATCTGTGTTCAAATATATCTTTTGAATAAATAATAATAATAACTTGACAAATGGGGTTTTTACAAAGAATTTTATATATTACATATATTTCTTTTTCATACACATAACAACCCTATGAGGAGGTGCCTGAGGACACCATGGAGCCAAGGGAAATAAGCAAACCTGATGGGACACGGAAAGATGGCTGTCCTGGGAGTCCTCCTTGAAGGGAGGTTTTGGAAAGACTTTTGTTTTTTTAAATTGTGCCCTTTAGTTCTCTAATTGAGGACATACCACTAAGACTGGAGTACCAATGCGGATGTTTATCTATATTTACATAACTTCTATCTATATTTACAACTATAATCATAAATATACACCCATATGTGAAATGTGAGATACATAATACATTATGATATATACCATACACTATTTATAATATCTATATAACATATAGTTAACACATAAAGAAATATGGTATAAATAATTGTGGCATAATTGATTAACACTGCCTGGGGTAATAAGTGGAATCACACATGTGTAATGTCATTTATTATATATGGGTAATATGCTACATGTAACTCATGAGTTATATATGTTAATATATTTGACAAGAGATGACTGGCCTGGGAGTCCTCTTAAAATGCTGGCTTTGAGGGGCAGCTGGGTGGCTCAGTGGATTGAGAGTCAGGTCCAGAGATGGGAGGTCCTAGACTCAAATCTGGGCTCAGACCCTTCCCAGCTGTGTGACCCTGGGCAAGTCACTTAACCCTCATTGCATAGCCCTTACCGCTCTTCTGCCTTGGAACCAATACACAGTATTGATTCCAAGATGGAAGGTAAGGGTTTAAAAACAATAATAAAAATAAAATAAAATGCTGGCTTTGGGGGACAGCTGGGTGGCTCAGTGGATTGAGAGCCAGGACTAGAGATGAGAGGACCTGGGTTCAAATCTGGGCTCAGACCCTTCCTAGCTGTGTGATCCTGGGCAGGTCACTTAACCCCCATTGCCTAGCTCTTACTGCTCTTCTGCCTTGGAACCAATACACAGTATTGATTCTAAGATAGAAGGTAAGGGTTTTTGTTTTGTTTTGTTTTTCACTAAAAAAAATTTTTTTAATTCTGGCTTTGGAAGGAGCTCTTTACTCTGTATTCAAGTACTCTAGCATTCTAATTAGAAGGCTATAATATACTATAATACTGACCTTTTCTTTTCTTTGGACCCTCCCTTTAATTCTACAGTCTACCCTTATCATCCATTTATTTAAAAAAAAAATAGGGGGCAGCTGGGTAGTTCAGTGAATTGAGAGGCCTAGAGATGGGAGGTGTCTAGGTTCAAATCTGGCCTCAGACACTTCCTAGCTGTGTGACCCTGAGCAAGTCACTTAACCCTCATTGCTCTTCTGCCTTAGAATCAATACTTAGTATTGATTCTAAGACAAAAGGTAAGGATTAAAATAAACTTTAAAACATTTTAAAGGACATCTAAAGAACTCATATTTTCCCTAGCCCTTTTTCCCTTACAAATTTTTCTGTTATCGTGGGGAGAACCACTAACCTCCCAAGTCACTGTCTCACTCTCATTCACTCGCTCCATATATTGAATTCTTTGCCATATCTTTTTATTTTCACTTCCACTGCCTCCCTTTTATACTTCCTCTTCCCTACCCCCATTCAGCTACTATATGAGCTCAGGACCTCATCACCTCACATCCAAAGAGGCCTTTTTTCCATGTCTGGAAGGCTCTCCCTTGCCATATCTACCTCCCAGCTTCCTTCAAGTCCTAGATAAAACTGCACCTTCTACAGGAAGCCTTTCCAGATCCCCATCTTAATTCTATTGTGTTCCCTCAATTCCTAGTTTATCCTATAACTAGCTTATCTGTACGTGATTGGTTTTGCATTGTTTTCCCTATTAGACAATGATCAACTTGAGATCAAGGACTGTCTTTTGTCTTATTTTGCATCTCCAATATAACACTTAATAAATGCCATTTTGTTTATTCATTCCATTTTCAGTGGAAGGAGTAAATAGTGGATAAAATAATAGGGCCCAGAAGTCCTGAAATATAGTAACAATACAGGGTGAAGGGGAACTTACCCAACTTCCATATTTTAAAACATTATAAAGCAATAACCATTAAAACTATTTGATTTAATGGGCAGCTAGATGTCTCAATGGATTGAGAGCCAAGCCCAGAGATGGGAAGTCCTGGGTTCAAATCTGGCCTCAGATACTTCCTAGTTGTGTGACCCTGGCCAAGTCACTTAACCCCCATTGCCTAGCCTTTACCACCACTCTTCTGCTTTGGAACCAACATACAGTATTGATTCTTAGACAGAAGGTAAGGACTTAAAAAAAACAACAACACCCAAACTACTTGATTTAAAAAAACAGACCAGTGGAACAGAATAAGGATCCCAGAAAGGCATCTGAATAGATTAAATGTTTACTATATGAGAAATCAGATGAAGCAAATAAAACTTAATGAAATAATATAAATGTTATATTATTAAATATTGCCATTTATAATGTATTAAAATAAACCAATTAATAATATTCCTTAAATTAGAAAAATTAAATATGAAAACCTATTTTAGGGTTAAATTTAATGGTTAGACAATAATTTTATGAAATTGTATGGTTGCCAATATTTATTATATATTGAGTCAGAAATTTATTTACAAATATTTACAAAATGGAAAGGAAACAATAAAGTAGAGAAATGTAAAGAGGTTAGAGAGGTTATCTATCCTATCAACCTAAATGTCTGCTTAATTCAGGCAGAGATTAATTAGTTCTCATCCAGGAAGGCAGCCTCCTCCAAGATAGAAGCTAATCTCTTAGGAAACTAGGAAAGGAGTCAGCCTTTCACTCACCCAATGAAGTAGTCCAGGAGTCATAGTCTAAGCTGAAGCTGAGCTCCAAGCCCATGATCCAAACCACAGTCTCCAGCAAAGCTCCCTCGAAGACTCCCCAGTCAGAAGACTATCTCCAGAAGACAATCTCTTTCAGACTATCTTTTCAAAGACAATCTGCTCTGAGAGAGTTCAGGGCTTGCTTTTATGGTGACTTCTTGTCCCTTCCCCTTTTCACAGGGGCCAATCACAGTTTCCAAATTGTCTAGCACTGCTCAGAGAGATCTGTCTGTAGGATCAACTTCTCACCTTCTGAAGGTTAAATTTTCATCAAAAGGATTCACAGCTAAGGGTGTGAATTTTCTAAATCTCACCTTCTGAAGGTTAAGTTCTCATCAAAATGATTCACAGATAAGAGTGTGAATTTTCTAAATCTCACCTAGCACTAAGTAGGGTGTACAAATCTTTTGTTGATTCAATTTAAAAGTAGACAAAGGAGAGTTAATCCTGTCTTCAGTCTAGTGAGGTACTAAGCTGGGGCTCTTAAGATAGTGTTAATTCAAGATAGACAATAGAGTAAAGAATTCTCTTTCATGCCTACAGTGATGACAGGGCTATAGGAAACAAGTAATCATATGGTATTGGTAGAAATATAACTTGCTCAAATGTTTCTATAGAACATGCGATCTTGATTGCTTTTCATGTCATGGACCCCTTAGCTGGCTGGATAAACCTATAAACCTGTCCTCACAAAAAATGTTTTTAAGTGCATTAAAATAAAATACACAGGGGGGCAGCTGGATAGCTTAGTGGATTGAGAGTTAGGCCTAGAGAGGGGAGGTCCTAGGTTCAAATCCGGCCTCAGACACTTCCCAGCTGTGTGACCCTGGGCAAGTCACTTGACCCCCATTGCCCACCCTTACTACTCTTCCACCTAGGAGCCAATACACAGAAGTTAAGGGTTTAAAAAAAATAAAATAAAATAAAATACACAGGATCACAAAGGAAACCAAATGTCAAAATTATTTTTTTTAAAGCCCAGCAACCGTTAGGTTCATGGACCTAGGTTAAATATTCCTGCTCTAGAGTCATCTAGCAAGTAATAGGAAAAGCTACAAATTGGTCATATTATTTGACTGAATAATCTCACTACTGGGTATATATCCCCGGGAAATTGGCTAAAAGACAAAGGACCTATTTGTTCAAAGGTGTTCATTTTACTGCTATTTATAGAACCAAAACCTGGAAATATCTCAAATGCCCAAAGTGACAAAATGACTAAACAGACTGGTACGTCACTGCAGTAATGCACCAGGCTAAATCGCCACCAGAGAATGACAACTAGGAAGACTATATACAGATATATGGAATGGTCTGTGTGGGATAATGCAAAGTGAACAGAATAGAACAAAGAACCCTATGTACATACTAGCTGTAACCATTTAAAATGTTGATCAGATCGAAAAAGGTTATAAGTTAGTTAATCGATATTTAAATGTATGTTTATTTTTTTCATTTTAAGGTAACAGTGCAAAAAGTCACATGTTGGAAGAAAATAGGAAAAACTTTTTTAAAAAGGTAAGGATCATGAGAATATATTATCAGAGATGTTTCTTAAGTAACAAAAACCAAAGAGAGAGGGAAAAGCTTCTGAGAGTCCACTATTATTATGAAGTCTGCTCCATAAGTTAGGTAACATACTAAATCTCCCAGAAATAATACAAGCTTAAAGAATTCCAGCATCTGCCCTCCAGGAGCTTCCATTCCAATGGGAGAAGGAACAAGGGAGCTGAAAAAGGTGTGTGGGAAGGGGGGAGGACAGATGGGAAAGAAGGTGAGTGAAGCTTGGCTATTTCAAAAATGGAAGTTCCTAAGGGAACTGGCCACTGGGAGAAGGGAGCAGAAGGGCAGAGGGGAAAAGCAGCTGAACCAGAGTGGACATCAAAGGGAAAGATCAGGTTAAAACAACTCCCAAACAACCAGAATACTGAGTTATTGTGAGTTAGAAGAAAATCTCACTCTGTAACTCCAGCCGATCTAGGATAGAAGCTGAAAAACAGGTCAGGCCTTTGTTTTAGGAATTCAATACTGGAGAACACTCAGAACACTTAACAACTGTTGGGTAGGGTGCCTAGGGTTGGGTAGCCTGACTCTAAAGTAATCAGCAACATTTGCTTTGCACCAAGTGGGTAACTCAATAATGGCTTATTCAAAAGAATATTTAGTATATTAACTTCTGGAAAGGAAACACTAAATGCATGAAGAATGTCTGGATTTCAACATTCATCGGAATAGACTATAAAGCCTATCCATCAATGCGGGTAAATATATAGGATAGAGAAATACAATAAGAGGGATCCAGAAATTTAAAAAAAAAAAAAAAAAAAAGGAAGTTGGATTGCTTTTGGGAAACTGGCTTCTAAGCAGACCCATGTTATCTGTATAAACATTTTTTTTGATGTCACCGTAAAGTGGTGAGACTTGAAACACTATCATCTCAGAAAAACTAAAGATATGTATCACAGAGAGAAATGGAAACACATCTATATGGTAGGGATGGGCAGGATGCATGACATAAACAATGAAGAAAGCTGATGAAGAACAAGAATGGAGGATGTCATTTGAGAACTGCATGTCAAAAAGAAAAGAGGAGCTGGTGAGATGGGAGTAGCCGGAGCCATCTATCATACCCTTGAAACTTCAAGAGAAATTGAGGAAGAGCTCCATCCCATTGATTGGGCCCCCTGTCATAGAATTTGGGGAAGAACATGCAAGAGTTACACAGAATAGGTAAGGGGAGGATGGGTTATGATCTGCATTACTGTAAGACCCTCATGAATCAATGAGGTCATGGATCCACTTGAATATGGACATAAACATTTTGTGTTTAAGGAGATCTTTAAGATTATCTAGTTTGGAAATCAAAAATTTTACAGATGAGGAAACTGAAGCCCAAACAGAACAACCCTTGCCAAAGGTTATATAGCTAACTATAGAGCAATTAGGGGAACCACACCGGAACAGACTTTTTTTTTTCTTCTCTGATTTGAGTTCAGTGGCACTGAGGGACTGATTTCCATAGAGTGGTGAAAAGGACTAACTCTGAGCCACAAATGAGGCTGTGACTCAGCATTGGCCTTAGGCAGAATTGTGCCTTGCAGACGTATGAAACCACCTAGGCAAAGGCAAGGAAAATGATGCAGGAATAACGAGGAGCAAGACTGATGGGGATAGACTGGAAAAGCAGGAGGGAGCCATATTGCGGAAGACTTTGAATGACAAGCTGAAGAGTTTGAGAAGGCACTGAAGATTTTTTGAGGAAGGGAATGACATGGGCATATCTGTGTTTTTCTGAAGATTAATTTGACCACTGTGTGGGGGATAGACTGGAGATGAAAGTAGTCTGGAAGCAGGGAGACCAATTAGGAGGCTATTGTAATGGTCCAGGCAAGAGGTGAGAAGGGCTTGAAGTTGAGTGGTAGCTCTCTGAGTGATGAAAAGGGAATGGATCCAAAAAGAGAATGTGAAAGGAGAGTCAATAAGATGTGATAATTGGTTGAATATAAATGATCGGGGAAAGGTAAGAATCAATGGTGACTCTAAGGTTGTTCATCTGGAATGATTTGAAAAATTGTAGAGCATTCCAAAGGGAAAAAAAAAAAAGGAAGAGTGGAGAAGGGATAGGTTTGGATGGAAATAGAACAGGAGTTCTTAAATCTTTTTTTGTGTTATGGACCCTCTCAGATAATGTTTTTAATTGTATAAAATAAAATACATAGGATTACGAAATAAATTATATTGAAATGCGGTTATAAAAAAATAATTTTTTAAGTTCCCCAATAACCAGTTAAGAACTCTTGAGACAGAATGAACTCCAGTTTTGGATATATTGAGTTTGAGTTGCCCACAGGACATCCAGATAAAGATGTTCAGGTGGCAATTGGTATGTGAGATGATGGAGTTCAGGACAGTTCATCCTCTTATCATGCTTTCTTGCCTTTACCTTAACCCTAGTTTTAAGAGGTTATAGAATTAAAAAAGCTTTAAGAAACTTTTTTAATGGTTCTTTATTTTTCTTTTTTTTATTTTTTAAAACCCTTACCTTCTGTCTTGGAGTCATTACTGTGTATTGGCTCCTTGGTGGAAGAGTGGTAAGGGTAGGCAGTGGGGGTCAAGTGACTTGCCCAGGGTCACACAGATGGGAAGTGGCTGAGGCCAGATTTGAACCTAGGACCTCCAGTCTCTAGGCCTGGCTCTCAATCCACTGAGCTACCCAGCTGCCCCCTTAATGGTTCTTTTAAAAAAAAAACCCAAAACATTTTAACTTATTAAAGGAATAGGAGAGGCAGTGAAGTCCATAGAGGGACAATCTTGGAGTAAGCAAAGCTTTGAATTCCAAGTCAAGTGTCTGACGACCCTAGTTTTTTGTTTTTTTTTAACCCTTAATTTTGGTGTATTGTCTCATAGGTGGAAGAGTGGTAAGGGTGGGCAATGGGGGTCAAGTGACTTGCCCAGGGTCACACAGCTGGGAAGTGGCTGAGGCCGGGTTTGAACCTAGGACCTCCTGTCTCTAGGCCTGACTCTGACTCTCACTCCACTGAGCTACCCAGCTGCCCCACGACCCTAGTTTTAAGAAGTTATACAATAACTAGGAGCAACTAGGTGATGCAGTAGATAGAGCATGAGGCCTGGATTCAGGAAGACTCATCTTTCTAAGTTCAAATGTGGCTCCTACACTTAACTAGCTGTATGATCCCAGGAAAGACCCTTAACTCTTTTTGCCTCAGTTTTCTCATCTGTAAAATGAACTGGAAAACCACTGAAGTACCTTTGCCAAGAAAACTCCAAATGGGGTCACAAAGAGGAGGACACAAATGGAAAAACAATTGAACAACAGTAAAACAAGTGTCTGACAACCCTAATTTTAAGAAGTTATAAAATTTAAAAAGCTTTTAAAAGTCTTATTTCTGATTTAGAAAACATTTTAACTTGTTAGAGAAGTAAGAGGAGATAGTAGAGCAAAGTCAGTAGAAGGATGACCTTGGAGTCAGAAATATTTGAGTTCAAGTCAAGTTTCTGACCCATTATGGGGTTACCATTTGTAAACCTCTTAAGCTTTCAGAGTTCCTGAGGAAAATGTTTAAAACATAAGAGAAAGGTTTGTTTGTTTTTCCAAATGGACCCTGCAATGAAATGATTGGTTGGGACAAACAACAACAACAACAACACAGCCCTAAATTAGAATGGGTCAGTTTATTAATGTCCTTCCAATAACAAAACCACTAATAACTCCTATTTAGATAGTGGTTTCCAACATGACAACAAGGTTAAAGCAGGTTTGGATGGAAAGAATTGTGCAGGGGGCCTTCCTAGGGAACTGAAGGGTATGGTGACTTTATTTTCCAAATCAAAATATGGGCAACATAGACTACCACATTTGCCTTGTTGGCACAGCTGAGTAACAATCTCTTATATTTACTATTGAAGGAATTAGAACAGCAAATGGTCGTGGGAATTGAGTGAACCATATTGACTCCATCTTGTGACTTAATTCTGGAACTAGCTCAGTTCCCTTTCTATTCAGTTATGGGTCTTGTCCAAATTCTGCCTTGTAAGAAAACTTTATTCAATTGTAGGACTTGGGAAAACATTTTATTGCATTGTTTGAACCTGGTTCTGTGTAACTAGACTACCAAGACCTTGGTTATGGTGACCAAAAACTCAGCTCCAAAGACTGATGAAAGTTTTATCACAATTATACAACTCAAACAACCCACCTATCTTATCTGAAAACTACTGGTTGATGAGTTATTGTTTCCATGTTCCTTTGATTGTTTGCAGATACTTGTGGGGAGCAGAACATCTCTTTTTCTGATTTCAGGGAATTGTATCTTTTAGCTCTCCCCCCCCCTTCCAACTAGAAAAATCCCTCATCTTTCCTCCAAATAGAAATCAGATCATCTAATTTTGTATCTTTTAATTAATCGGTTTTATTTTATCATTGTTTGCTTTATAACCCTCTTAGAATCAATACTATATATTGAGCAGCAAGGGCTAGGCAATGGAGGTTAAGGGACTTGCCCAAGGGCACACAACTAGGAAGTATCTAAGGCCAGATTTAAACCAGGACCTCTTAAGAACTGTGGGAGGAGAAATATAGAAGAAAAACATCTGCTTGAACACATGGGCTGATGGGGATATGATTGGGGATGTAGACACTAAACGATAACTCTAGTCTAACTATCAATAATATGGAATCAGGTCTTAATCAATGATACATGTAAAACCCAGTGGAATTGCGCATCAGCTAAGGGGAATTAAAGGGGTTTGGGGGAAGGGGAAAGAACATGAAATATGTAACTATGGGAAAATATTCAAAATAAAAACTTAAAATAAAAATAAATAAATAAATGACTGAGCAAATGAATGAATGAAATGAATAAACAAACAAATAAATAAATGTGTGAGTGAATGAATGAATAAATGAATTAATTAATTAATTGATTGATGGATGGATGGATGGATAAGCTAGGGCCTCTTGTCTCCAGGCCTAGCTTTCTATCCATTGAGTCACCTAGCTGTTTGTATTTAATACATACAAATCTGTCTCCCCCTGTATTCATGGTCCAAAAGCTAAAGCTGTGGAGGCCTGGTCCCAATTTGCTATACAATTGTCATATGTGTCTTAATAAATGTAAATGCTCGGAAGCTTGAAACTGTGTTTCCTTGATCATTTCATCTTTTTACCTGATTCTGTGTTCTAAATTTTCTAGGACCATTCTGATTTCAAGAAAATGAAGTTTATTTTTAATCAGACTTTGTAAAAAAGAATAATCTTTGTCAGTTTTGTGCTTAGGTTTAGGGTTTAAAAAATATGGTCACTGTAATATAGACATAGAGTATGGTATTCCCAGGCTTTATGACTAGAACTGTCAAAGCCAATCATAATAGCTCATAGTTTTAAGAGTGCCATAAAATTTATGAAGAACTTTTCTACCTAAAAATTCTGTAAGTTAAACAATAAAAGGACTGATATTTCTGTTTTACAGATGGAGAAACTAAGGCTCTGAGTAGTGAGGTGCCTCGTCCAGAGTGAGGCCTTCTGATTCCCAGCTCTTTACACTTTCCATCATACATTATAGTTTCTCATTGCCACCACATCTCCAATCATCGCAAGGGGTAAACCCCTACTATTATAAACCGGGCAGATCATAAGTTTTAGAGTTGGAAAAGACTTTTAAAACTTTCTAGTTCAACTCCCTCATTTTACAGGAGATGAGATTATAACCCAACTGGACTCTTCCCTAGTTAGAGCACTTCTAAACTCTGCATTAAGTTCT
Organism: Gracilinanus agilis; assembly: GCF_016433145.1. NCBI lineage: Eukaryota > Metazoa > Chordata > Mammalia > Didelphimorphia > Didelphidae > Gracilinanus > Gracilinanus agilis. The sequence goes on from NC_058130.1 coordinate 150,876,994, forward strand.
GGGTAACACATTTTAGCTGGGACAGTGATAAGCTGTAGTATCTTCATAGGAAGGTGATTAAATAGTAAGGGGACTGGAAAACATTCTTGCCATACAAGAATTAATTGAAGTCCTGAGGATGTTTGCTGTAGAGAAAGGAAAATTTAGATTGTAACTTTTCATGCCAAAAAAATTTCTTTATACTTAGGGAGCTACCTCAGTTGGTAATGAGTTTCTTATCACTGGAGATCTTCAAGTAGAGATCAATATTTAACCCTGCAAAGGCCAGCTGCATTGTGGGAAATAGATAAACTCATGATGACAAACCCACTCTGATATAATGTTTTAATCACTCTGCCTAGCTATTATAAAACTACAAACTTCTAGATGTCTGCTATTAGAAGACCTCAAGAATGATGAATACCATTATCTCACTTTCCTGGTAAACAGAATTACCTTTATGTCAAATGAGACAATATATGTCAAATGTTTTTGCAAGATTTAAAGTGCTATGTAAATGTGAGCTGTTATTATTATCATCCCAATATCAAATGGAAAGGCTCAACTATTAAGGTACATCCTCACAGAGACATATACCAATGCCTGGTCCCACTTTATGATGCTTCACTGGTTTTATAACAGCTTAGATGTCATAAAGTATAACTATTTAGAATTGCAGGATCATTCTTTTGTGCCCTCCCTCCTAAGATTACCTCCCATGTACTCTGTATTTATCTTGTGTGTACCACTTTATGCATATGTAATCTCACCCATCAGAACATAAGCTCATTGAAAGAAAAGGCCATTTTTGCTTTTTCTTTGTAACTCCAATGCTTAGCACAGTGGCTGGTACATAGTATGCCCTTAATACCTAACATTCTGAGATGGCATCACTCAAAGCATAGCTGCTTACTAGCTGGTCCCATCTATCACTTTTCTTCCACTGACAATCTTACGGCCATAATGGTAAGAGCTGACATTTACATCACACTTTAATTTTTACAAAGTCTGATGTATGTATTATTTCATTTGAGCCTCACAACAACCCTGAGAGGTAAATACAACAAGTATTGTTACCCTTGTTTTACAGATGAAGAAACAAAGGCTCAAAGAGGATATATCCAGGGTCCAGGGATGTTTAATGACAGACTCCAAAAAGCGGCCCCAAATTTTTAAGTTTAACATGCATAATTAACATTTTCTCCATCACTTTCTTAAATCTAGACAAGCGATAATACAATAACCCTGATTTATAAGCACGTGCCAATTTCGTGGAGTAATGCACACAAATAAAAATTTAACAATAGCCTCTCAAAAGCCAATACAAGCTGGTTCTAGCACACCCCTGTGAGAATCCCACAGTAAGTTTTAAAAAAATGTTTTTTTTCCGGGATTACATGATTCTTGTTGTCTTCCTCCTCTCCTTTCTCCCCACTCCCAGAGTTAACAAACAATTCCACTAGGTTATACATGTATTATCACTCAAATACTATTTCATATTACTCATTTTTGTAATAGAGTAATATTAAACAAAACCCCAAATCGTATACCCATATAAACAAGTGATAAATTATGCGTTTTTCTTCCGCATTTCTACTCCCACGGTTCTTTCTCTAGAGGTGGAGAGCGCTCTTTTTCAGAAGTCAGAAGTTGCTCATAGTGGTCCTTTTTGCTTTTAGTAGCAAAGCCCATTGCGTTTGATCGTCCCACAGTGTTTCAGTTAACAACAGTAAGTTATTTATTTGTTTGTTTGTTTATTTATTTATTGTTTTTTAAGCCTTAACTTCTGTGTATTGGCTCCTAGGTGGAAGAGTGGTAAGGGTGGGCAATGGGGGTCAAGTGACTTGCCCAGGATCACAGAGCTAGGAAGGGTCTGAGGCCGGACTTGAACCTAGGACCTCCCATCTCTAGGCCTGACTCTCAATCCACTGAGCTACCCAGCTGCCCCCCACAGTAAGTTTTAAAGACAGATTTTGAAGCCTCATCTTCTGAAGCCAAGTCCAGCAGGACATCCATGTGATTGTCCCTGACCCTGTTTTCTATATACACTTTATTGTCTCTTAACTACTCTGTCATTTTCCTCCCCTACTGTTTACTGTTCCAATTCTTTTCATGTACATCCCATAATTCCTTTACTTTTACATTATTTCTACATGTACTTATTTTATTTTTTATGTTTTCCTTTCCTCTGCTCCTCTCCACATTTCTATGCATTATTCTGTCCTTTGGTGAATTACATATGATGTTTTTTTTAACATCTGTGTGAATTTGTATGTCTGTGTGAACTAGAGCATAGTGTGAGTTGAGGAGCCCTCTCTCTCCCAAATATCACTCTTTGAAGTCTATTCCAATGCCTAAAATCATCCTATTATTAAAATTATTCCTTTAGGATGAAAAAAGCATTGTCTTCAAAAGACCCAATAGGGTTAACACATTCCTCCATTAGGACTCAAAAATGGACTAAAGCAGTGTGTCATCCAGTCACAGAATTGGTGCTGAAGGATTGTGAGACAAAACAGGCAAATTATGATTGGAAAAGAGGCTCAGAAATGTGACGGCCATGAGCTAACTGCACCCCCACACACACACCCAAAGTAGTCTAACACAGGCTGGCTGTTATAATGAGGAGGAAGGAGGAGGGAGAAGGGAAAGCAGGGAAAGACACTAAAGTCATGTTCATACTTGTGAGTGAGAGGAAGGAATGTGTAAATTGAAGGCAGGAAATGAGGTGTCAGTTCCTAGCGAATGAAGACTCTAGTTCTCTGTTCTGGTCTTGCAGGGTAATTGCCAGTACATTATCATGTGCTTAAATACTGTTAGACAATGAGGACAACTCTCCCAGGGAAAGAATGTCGCAAAGGGATGCTAAAGGAACTTCTGGCCCTTTGGGTCTTGTAACTCCCTGGCCAGACCACCTCCTAAACATTTAAAATGGTTTTATGTGATGTCTCATCATTGGAGATGATGTCAGTCTCCTCAGAGCTCAGGACAAGGTCCTACTCTACTGAAAAGTTTTTACACACAGCCAGGTGATTGAATAACTGTATGGAGGCTGGACTTTTGAGGCTCAGTATAGCTAAAGAGGCTCATCATCAGAAGCTTGGCCACTAAGGGATCAATTTTTTTTAGCTCCAACAACTCCGAAAGACCATTTACTCAAATGAAGAAAGGTTATCGTGATCAGCCTTTGGGATAGGCAGTACCCAGAGGCATAAAATCACATATTCTTGAAATATTTAAGTATTCAGATGTGAGAGAGCTGGAGGGGAGGGGAAAGGGGAGACCAATGGTCGTTTAAGAAAATATGCTGAGGGGCACTGAGATGGTTCCCTGGATAAAGAGAGCCAGACTCAGAAAGAGGAAGACCTGGGTTCAAATGTGATCTCAGATACTTTCTAGCAGTGTGACCATGATATAGTATTGATTTTCTAAGATGGAAGCCAAGGGAAGAAAGAAGGAAGGAAGGAAGGAAGGAAGGAAGGAAGGAAGGAAGGAAGGAAGGAAGGAAGGAAGGAAGGAAGGAAGGAAGGAAGGAAGGAATCCTGAATGGAGATAGGTTTTATCCTAGTTGAATCTCTCAATATTAGGCAGAAAAGCTACTGGCCTAGCTAATGGGTACAAAGAGGTCATAGATCTCCAAATACTGTACCCTTTTGGAAAAGGTAAACTAATAGATTAAGAACAAAGACTCTCATATATAACTCAAGGACAGATATATCATGCTTTATGCAAAAGAGGTTGACAAAGAAATTGTAGAATCTTGGAAACTGAGAATATTAAATGCACTAAAGAAGCTCACTCTCTAAAGGTATCCTAAGATTAATTTTTTTTTAAACTGGAAGAATTCTTCAGTAAAACAAATAATTCCTATTTTAAGTTTTATACTTTTGTTAAATTCATTTTTAATTTCTTTATTAAATTCAATTTAATTTCTTAAAAGTACATCTTTAGTGGAAGTTTATTGGTTTGAATTGTTTTTCTTAGTCACTTGCAATAGTCTGGATGATGTGTTACAGTCAAGTTAAAACAAAGGGCACCAGAGATTTAAGAACCTAAAAACAATGATAATGACTCCAGAGTGTCTATAATGGAATATGCTACCCACCTTCCAACAGAGCAGTGATAGGCTTAAAACACCAAATGAGACAGACATATTAAAAATGGTCAATGTGGAGATTTATATTGTTTGACTGTGAAGATAGTAAAAAGTTTGTGTTTTTTCCCCCCTCAAAAAATATAAGGGCAGCTAGATGGCTCAGTGGATAGAGAGCCAAGTCTGGAGTCAGAAGGATTTGGGTTCAAAACTGATCTCAGACATTTCCTAGCTATGTGGCCCTGGGCAAGTCATTTAATCCCAATTGCCCAGCCCTTAACACTCTTTTGCCTTGTAACTGATACTTAGTATTGATTCTAAGACAGAAGGTAAGGGTTGTTTTGTTGGGGTTTTTTTAAACACACCACTATATTAGAAGACAAAGTTATGGTCATCTTAAAGCAAAAGACAAACAGTCATACCTTGAGTAATTAAATTTCCTGGAAACTCCTTTATATGAAGTTAGCCATGTTAAAAAAAAAAAAAATCTCAACTCCTGTGAAGAAGTTTCTATTGTTTGCTGGCTTCACCAAACCCTAAATCTACCAATCCTTTTTGCCTCCACCCTCTTCAACACTTCCAGATACTGTCTTTAGTTACATCTGACATTATTTTGGCAAACATTTCATATTATTACTGTATGGGTAATCTCCCTTAACACATTCTTATGCCCCCTAGATTATTATTATCCAATTATAAAGTTTCTGACAAAGGGATATCACTGAAATGCATCCTTTCTGTTAACAGAAGAATCACTATAAAAGTAATGCTATAACTTTTAATTTTTAAAAAGTGCTTGAACAGGGGGCAGCTGGGTAGCTCAGTGGATTGAGAGCCAGGCCTAGAGATGGGAGGTCCTAGGTTCAAATCTGGCCTCAGACACTTCCCATCTGTGTGACCCTGGGCAAGTCACTTGACCCCCATTGCCTACCCTTACCACTCTTCTACCTTGGAGCCAATACACATTAACTCCAAGATGGAAGGTAAGGGTTGAAAAAAAAAGTGCTTGAATACAATTTTCCTTGAATTTAAAATTCTTCAACTGCATTTATTAAGCCACACACTAATTCCAAGGCACAGGACTAAAGTGCTAGGATTATAAAGTTATCCATAAGATGCTGTGGAAAGGGGCAGCTGGCTCTCCATCACTGGAGCAGCTCGGTGACTTAACAGATTGAGAGCTAGGCCTAGAGATGAGAGGTACTGGGTTCAAATTTGACTTCAGACACTTCCTAGCTATGTGACTGTAGGCAAGTCACTTAACCCTCATTCCCTTGCCCTTACGGCTCTTCTGCCTTAGAATCAATACACAGCATTGATTCTAAGCAGAAGGTAAGGGTTTTAAAAAAAAAAGATGCTGTAGAAAGTATGGTGGTTCTGGAATCAGCACATTTGGGTTCCATTCCTGGATTGGTTACTTACAACCAATATGACCTAGGGCAAATTACATAACCTCCTTAGGCCTCAGTTTCCTTATTTGTAAAATGAAAGGCCTAAACTCCATGACTTCCAAGGTGTCTTTCATCTCTAAACCTATGATCCTATAGAAGACAAAAAATTAAATAATCCCTGCCCTCAAAGAGTTTACACTGCCATGAGTGAGGGCTGGGGAGCTGGGATACAATACTGTGTAATCATATAAGTAAATAGAAGGAATTTAAGGAAGGGAACCAAGGGAAACTTGTCGGGGAGGGGAAGAAGATCAGGGAGGGTTTCTTGAAGGAGGTGGTGCTTGAGTTGAACTAGCTGCTTGACAGGTCTCCCTTGGTGTTTCCTAAAGTTGAGCTAATTTCATCCTTTCTTTTCAGCTCCTATTAGATTTTGGAATCTTCTCTCTAACTCCACATTTTGTAACAAATCAGGCATGTAGATGGATGTATTTTCCATGTATATGCTCACCTTCATTGTCCTCTTTGCCCTTCCCCCCAAAAAATGTGGGGCTCACATCTTTCCCTGAGGACAGTGAGACAAAAAGGGGTGCCAGAATAAGTAGGAGCAACAGTTGGAAAGTCTGGGTTTGAGGATAGCAGGGAAAAATCCAGGAGAGGCGAGACAAATGCTCAAGATGCCAGACCACTAGAAATCTCTTCTAGGGGAGCAGGCCACACTCGTGCTCTTTCCTACTCCCCTACACGCAAGCCCCAAAGAAAAGTTGATACCGAAATTGTCCCACCAACTTTTTTGGTAACTTCATCCTGGTTGTTGTCCCTAGCCTGACACGAGATCCTCTCCAAAGTGTCCACGGCCATTGTTGCCCTCTAGGTCACCGGGATGTCTTTCCATGGGCTTGTCCACCCGAGGGTAGATAAATGACTGAAAATAGTGCCCTACTGGACGCGGCGCCCCAGTGCTACTTCGTAAGGTAGGCGCAGGCCCGGCCCTGCTAACACAGCCACATTAGCCCATGGGACTGGCATCTGAGGGTCTCCGAGCCCTGCGAAGCCCGAAGTGCCTGGGAATGTCTGTTCTGAAAATTCATAGTTCCAGTGCTAGGTAATCGTACCTGCCCTGCTGGTTTAAAACACAAACTCGGCTGCTTGCAAGTTCTTCTCTCCACAGGGGAGAGAAAGGGCTGGGGTCGGTAAAAAAAAACAAAACAAAACAAAACAAAACGTAATCCCTCATTTTACAGCTGCTCTCCGTGAAACAAAATGTTGCCCGGGCATTCAGGATAGAGATGGACGGCAGGTTAGCCCCATCTTCTCTCTACATGCAATTCCTGGGCAACCCACCCTGTTGGTTATGGAGGACACCAAAGGCAGCTCAGCTCCGAAGTCCCGGCTGGGAGGGAGATGGGGAGCTGGCCCGCTCGGGCGAGTGCTGCCTGGGGAAGAAAGAGGTAAAGGGTGAATCCTACCTGATACTGCAGTGCATCCGGACCGCAGCGCCGCGGAAGCTGGGGGTGGGATGGGATGGGATGGGGTGGTGCGGGGAGGGGGGGAGAGGAAGAGGGAGATTCGTGCTGGCTTCCCCGCTCACCTCTTTTCCTCCCCCTTCTTATTGCAATGCCAGAGAGCGCGCAGCAGGGTTCCAGATTGACAAAGAATAAAAGCACCACCCACCGCACCGGCAGCGGCTGGCCCACGGGCGGGGAAGCAGCGTGGTCCGGAAGCCAGGCAGCCCGCACGGCCGCTTCCTCCGGCGGCGTTCATCTTCCTAAGTAGCGGGCTCCTCGCCCCTTCCCTCCCAGCTCCCCGCCTCGCCGCCAGCCGCGGGAGCCCGGGAGGGCCGGCCACGGATGCTCGACAGAGCGCAGCCTGCCCCTCCGGCCTACCCCCACCCCTACCCTCGACTGCTCTGGGGGCCAGAAGGGACTCGGACCGCCATGGGGCTTGGATCCGAGTCTGTTGCACGGGATAGGTGGCCGGTATAGAATCCAGACCCACCCAGCGCTGGGGCTCCCTTTCTGCAACTACCGAGGGAAAGGCTTAGATGGAGAAGCCAAACTCCTCTTGCTCGGCAGCTTTGATTCCATACGTAGGAGAGGTGCAAAGAGGCCTGCCTGATTGTTCCTTCTGGGAGATATAGGGACCCGGGGAGAAAGCAGCAGCCCTTCTCCCCCACTTCCCACTGCCTGAGGGCCGCAGGCCTCTGTCTCCAGGAGTTAAGCATTTGCATTCCTCTCCAGGAATTCCTTGCTCATTTTTTCACTTACTTGGAATATTCTATTGTTAAAGCAAGGGGGGGAAACCCCAACCCTTCAACTTTGAAGTTTCCATGTAAAGAACCCATGCGTTCTGGAGATTGGTATTTTAGGTTTGCATTTAATGGAAAGGGCACTAACCTCTTTTGTTGGCCTGCTTCGAAGGTAGTTCAGATGAACCGGCAGCATGTCTGACACCGCAACTAACTTTTAGGACAAACAAGGTGCCTTTGCTTTTCTCAGCCAGAACCGTACTTGGGTGCCCCTGATTTCTGTGAACTGATTGGAGCTAGGGCAGCACTGGATGGGAAGGGAGGGGGAGGGATGAGTCGCTATCTCACCCACATACTTTGTCTTAATTTCTTGGTCTCCTTTCAAACTAACAGTCCCTTCCTTTCCCACCTCTAAACCTAAAATGTTGTTGTTCAGTAGTTTGAGTCTTGGACCCATTTGGGTTTTCCTTCTCCAGTTCTTTTAAAAAAAAAAAAAAAAACTCTTACCCTCCACCCTAGAATCAATTTTGAGTAATGGTCCCCAGGCAGAAGAGTGGTAAGGGCTAGGCCATGGGGATTAAGTGTCTTGCCCAGGATCACTGAGGCAGCATGTGTCAGATGGAGGACTTGAACTCACATCTCCCTAACCTAGAGGCTGGCTCTCTATCCATTCTATCATATATAGGTTAATCCAACATTATTCTAATTTTACTTGGTAACTCCTTGACACCCTAGTTGGTGTTAAATGCAACATTTTATTAGACCATAAGCTCCTTTAGGGGCAGTTAAGTAGTACTAGTTCAAATATGACTTAAAACACCAATTAGCTGTGTGATTCTGGGCAAGTCACTTCACCCAGTATGCCTCAGTTTCCTTATCTGTAAAATGAGCTGGAGAAGGAAATGGCAAACCACTCCAGTATCTTTGCCAAGAAAACCCCAAGTGGAGTCATGAAGACATGGCTAATGAACTAAAAACAAAAAGAAAGCTCCTTGAAAGCAGGGTTGGTCTTTTTTCTTCATATTCCTGACATCTAGCAAAATCCCTTGACAATAATAAAAGCTTTAATAAATTACCTTAAATATTTAAAAGGTATCATCAGGATGAATTACTCTTTTCTCCTCCAGTGACTTTATTGTGGACTCCATTAGAAGCAGCTTACAGCACAGTAGATAGAGCACTGAGTCTGGAGTCAGGAAGACCTGAGTTCAAACCAAGTGTCTTAATGTCTGCATGCCTCAGTTTCTCAAACTCTAAAATGGAGATAACAATAGCACCTACTTCACAGGGTTGTTGTAAGGATCAAACTGGATAATATTTACAAATGCACTTAACACAGTGCCTGGCATGTAGTAGGTACTATATCAAAACTTATTCCTTTGCCTCTGGTTTTCTGCTGTAAGAGACAACAACAGTTAAGTTTTGCTTATATGCTTTCCCAGAGGAGTCATGATGTCAGGGGAGTCTTCACTTGTGTGTATGGGTCGTTGGGATCCCAGAAATAACCTGGATCAGATAGGGTGACTGGCAATTAGCCTATGAAAATAGTTGACATCCTCCTGTGTTTCATGCTTCAGAACCCCTCTTCCTCACACCATTTTTGCTCAAACAGCTGCGTGATTGATTTAGTTCTGGGTATTAATCCAAGCCAGGCATATTTACTTCTCATTGAGCTCCAAGGCCTTACCCTTTGGGAATTCATTGACATCTGTCCGAATCTGGGTTTCTTCCAAGTATCTATATCTTCTCCAGGGACCCAGGAGAGTGGGTAAGTGAATGAATGAAAAGGCATTTATGTGCTTTGGCATGCACTGAAATAGGCTGTGGTGGTACAAAAGTGAGACAGTCCCTGCCCTAATAGGGGATACAACACAATAGGAGAGTGATAACCAGGAAGGGAATTTTGATCTAGGCAGCCACAGGGACTGAGAGATTGACCGCCATAGGGCAGTCAATTTTCCTGCCCTTTTCAGTAGCAATGGTAGTATTGATTTGAATACTCTTTACAGAGCAAGAGGCAGAAAACATTAATAAATGCTCGTTAATTCATTGATTTACCAGAAAGGCAGCCCTCACCCTCCCACTAGGAGAGAAAAGAGGGAAGGAGGAAGGAAGGAGGGAAGGAAGGAAAGAAGGGAGGAAAGAGGGAAGGAAGGAAGAGAGAGAGAAGGAGGGAGGGAAGGATGAGGGGATGGATAGCTGGTTGATGGCTCCCTTCACTTCTTCTTGGGCTCCAGCCCAGCAAATTCAGAAGAAATCCTTGAGGAGGGTGCTGTTTGTGGCCTAATTAGGCTCTTCTCCAACCCATTATATAGCTAAGTTATTATAAAATTTGGCTTTTTGAAAGTTGCTAAAAGCTGTATCCCCTCTCACCATCCAAAACCATTATGTAGTTTAACAAAAGAGCAAGGAGGAAAAGAAAGAAATGGGAAGCAGTTGAGCTGACAACTTGATCCAAAGCATTGGTACCTACCAGTAAATGCTTCCAGTTTGACAATAGGCAACTCTGGGACTTGGATCCAGAACTGGAAGAGGTTCCTTCTAAGTTTGTCATTTCTGGAGAAAGGAAATCTGAATGTTCATTCTTTGTTTTTGTTATGTTTTTGCTGAAAACCTTATTGCATTTTAATTTGGATATGTTTGTATAATAATCTGTACCTTTGATATGTGGTACTTATGGTTTTTATATCATTGCCTTGTTTTTTTTTTGGTTTTTTTTTTAACAAATCCTAGTAGTTTGGTCCAAATCCCATAAAATTTGTATAAAGAAATAAAAAAAATAGGTACTTATATATTTTTTAAAAAATGAAAAGCATACCTAATTTTTAAGGTATGGAAAAACCTTTAGCTGTTTTCCTTCTCCTTTGGAGCTTACTAGTCCTTAGAGATTTATTGGAGATAGATTTAATTTCTCCAAAAAAAGAGGTTTCCCCTCATGTCCTACCCCATTAAGTTCTTTAGGAACTCAGAAAAATTAGTCAGCTAAGTAGTGTTCACAGACATGAAAGCATATTTTTTAGTATTCATTTTCTGCACAATTATAGTCTCTCTTCATCTGAAATATATATATATATTATAATTACCCTTTATTGTCTGATTGTTAAACCCTTCTAAAATCTTTCCTAAAACATTTTAGAGACTTTACTTTCAACAAACTGCTAAGGGCTGTCTGAATCTGACCCTACTCTCTCTCTCTCCACTCTATCTCAATTCTTGGTTTCAAACTCATGGCTTGATTATACATGTGTAGTAATTGCCCTCAAGCCTTCCTAGTCATACTCAAACCCCACCTTCACTAAGACTGCAGTGATATAAATAAAAACTATATTTAATTTAATTGTATTTTATACCATTCCTACCTCTTCAACCAAACTCTGGGCAAAGTCCAAGGTTAATGAGGATTGGCTGAACAAACTGGCATGGGAACATAACAGAATATTATCATGTTCTAAGAAATGATGACCTTGAGGAATTCAGAGAAATGAGAAGACTGTATAAAATGAAAAATAATTAAGGAAGTAGAACTAGGAGAACAAAATACATGTTGACTACAACAATGTAAATGCAAGTAGATGAACCTTTAGTCCAGGAGAGTAGATAATGAAACATTCCCCATTCCTCTCCATAGAGCTATAGGGTATTAAGTGGCATGGCGGGATACAATGGACAGAGTAGGTCTGTTGGTTTCGCCTAAATTTTTTTTCTTTGTTATAAGAGAGCATTATTAAATGTAGGGTCAGATGTATATCCAGAAATCACTTATGTAAAAAAACAAAAACAAAAAAACTCAAAGTTCTATTTAATGTAGTTTTTAAAGTGACAAATATAATCACCAGTTTCTGTAATATGTTGCCAAAATTAAATGCCACGTTCCTTATTTCTGTTAATACTTGTTCATCTACAAGCATTCCACTTTCCTTACTGTCCAATTTTCAGTGTCATACATTACCACTGGAAAAATCCAAGTTTTGATTATTTGGACCTTTGTTGGCAAGGTAATATCTCTGCTTTTTAGTATGCTGTCTAGTTTTGTCAAAGCTTTCTTTCCAAGGGGCAAACATCTTTTAATTTCATGGCTGCAGGCATAGCCTGCAGTGAGCCCAAGACACTTTTTTTTTTTCTAAACCCTTAACTTCTGTGTATTGACTCCTAGGTGGAAGAGTGGTAAGGGTGGGCAATGGGGGTCAAGTGACTTGCCCAGGGTCACACAGCTGGGAAGTGTCTGAGGCCAGATTTGAACCCAGGACCTCCTATCTCTAGACCTGGCTCTCAATCCACTGAGCTACCCAGCTGCCCCTCTGTATACTTTTAACATGTTTAACTTGCACTCTTTTCCTTTCTTAAATTACTTTTACTACCTCCCTTTTGTCCCATGACTCTCCTGCTTAAATAAAAGCTTTCCCTTTTGACAAATAAATATGGTTAAAACAAAAAAAATGCAAAAAATTACCTGTATCTGAAAAACTCTTTTCTACATGTCTGATTAATCCTTTTATTAAAATAAATTTTACTATGCTCTGAGGTCCTTTTTGGTCATTGTAGTGATTAGAATTCTTAAGTCTTTCTAAATTGTTTTATTTTGCATTTGTTGTTGGTCAGATTTTTTACTGATGTCTGACTCTTAGTTTGCTATTTCCTTCTCCAGCTCATTTTACAGATGAGGAAACTGAGGCAAAGAGGGTAAAAGTGGCTTGCCTATGATCACATAGCTAGTAAATGTCTGAGGCCAGATTTGAACTCAGGAAGATGATTCTTCCTAATCTAATTTCAGGTTTAGCACTCTATGTGGTTTCCTCCTGATTCTCCTCACTTCCCCCTTCATCCATTCATACAAGTCTTCTGAAGTTTCTCCGAATCCATCTCTTTCATCATTTCTAGAGATATAATAACACTCCATTATCATACTTTTCTTAGTCATTATTCATTGGCACGCATTTTGATGAACACATTTTTGCTATGTAGCTTTTCTAAGAGACTTGGGCCATTATTAGGTCTCAGAAAGCCTTTCTAAATTCAAAGACAAACAAAATAATCATTCATTACATCATGGAATCATGAATTCTTACAGTTGAGAACAATGTTAGAGTTCATTCAATTTATCCTTTCTTTGAAGCATGAAACTCCCACGTAACATTCTAGACAAATGGTCATCTAGCCTATGCTCACACATTTCCAGTGATTGAGATCAAGAAGTGCCCTTCTATTTGTTACTGAGAAAATATCTGCCTTCTAATGTCACCTCTAGGCAGATGTTGGCCTCTTGGCAGATGTTCTGCCCCTTGGCAGAACTTGGCAGAACTCTCAATAAGTCCAATCCATCTTTCAGAAGAAAAACCTTCAAAATGACTTGAAGTCAGTAATCCTTTCCTTTTACATCTTCTCTTTCTCTAAGCTGAATATTCTGTTTCCTTCCATGAATCTTTCTAACGCCCTTTTTGAGATGGTCTCACTCTTCTGTTTGCTCTTCTTTGGACTTCATCTATCTTATTAACATGCCTCCTAAAACTTGGCATCCAGAGATTTCTGACAGCAGAACAATTAGAAAACAGGAAACCAGCCCCACTAAGTAGTCTGCAGCAAAATCAACAATACAGTAATATGAAAAGCCTGACCAAAAAAATCCTCTAAAAATAATAAGAAATGTTCGGAAGTTGCTATTGCCATTTGATGCCTGCCCTAGGTCTGACCCCAACCCTGTTCCCATCCCCTGCTACACAGGATTAAAGTGGAGAGGGAAAAAATAAGAGTGGGAAGGAGAAGGAGCCAGAGTTGGAACTTCAGCTACTGGCTGCCCCAAACCTAGGGTGAATGCAGTTCAAATGAGGAGTAGAAGGGAACAGTAAGGGGCAGTCTGAAAAATATCAAATAATATTTATATTTTTATATAATATATAAATTATTATTACATTATATTAAATAATATAAATAATAAAGCATGGTGAAAATAGCACCCCAGAAATAGGTCAAGAGCTTTTGGCATTTTGGAATAATATTTTTTTAAACCCTTACCTTCTGCTTTGGAGTCAATACTGTGTATTGCAGAAAAGTGGTAAGGATAGGCAATGGGGGGTCAAGTGACTTGCCCAGGGTCACACAGCTGGGAAGTGTCTGAGGCCAGATTTGCATTTTGGAATAATTATCAAAGCTTCATCTTTCTCCTAGCTGATAGGAGATTACTGATAAAACTATTTCTTTGCAACTACCTTCTCTCTTGCAGGAATGGTGGGATCATCTGCTCTCAAGATATTGATCTAAAACAGTGGTTCCCAAACTTTTTTGGCCTATTGCCCCCGTTCCAGAAAAAAATATTACTCATCCCCCTGGAAATTAATTTTTAAAAAAATTTAATAGCAATTAATAGGAAAGATAAATGCACCTGTGGCCATCACCACCATCCTGGATCGTTGCAGCACCCACCAGAGGGGAGCAGCGCCCACTTTGGGAATCACTGAATTCTAAAATATCCATAAAAGCAATATTAAGAGAAAAACAAGACAACAAACATCCTCTAAATAAAAAGCAGAACAAACCAAAGAAACTCCTTTGACAAGATAAATTTGCAATGAATGGAACTAAAAAAATTCAACATAGGAAGAAATGATGCAAATGTAATGAGCGCCATCCAATGGTGCATGCATGAATGCTTAGAGTTGCCAGTCCTGATTCTAGGGAAGGGAGCCTGAGCTTAAGCACTGAGGGTTAAGTGACTTGCCCTGAGTCACACCTCTAGGAAGTGTCTGAGGCTGGATTGAGTTTATGCCCAATATGTTGTACTAATTCTAGTTGTTCCCGTTTTTTCCCTATAGCAAAGGGGAACAAGTGGCCCAGATAATGGATTGTGTTGTTTTGTTTTTTTCTCACGTTGCTGGATTGGACAATTTTTTTAATGTTGAGAACTATTTCATTAATATAACCTTTTTTTCTACCTCTTTCATTTTATCTATCTGGGTCTCAAGTAGTGACTGGGGAGTGCTGAAAGGACTTCTTTTAGTAAATGAGACATTATATAAGGAACATATATATGAAGACAATTCTTACCTCCTGTAATATAATGCCATTTTTTTTCTTGTGATAACATACCACTTCCCCTAGGGCTCTGTATGTCTGCTATACAGGAGAATCAGTTGGAGTCCCTGTGCCAATGCTAAGGGTTCCTTCTTACTTCAATCAAGGAAACTTTTTCATGTTCCATAAAAGTATAACAGGGTAAAGACACGTTTTACACTTAATTGAACATATGAATACTTTATTACCTCTATAAGTTGCCTTATTCACTCATTCTATTTTCTTGGACAAGATGTAGAGATGGGAACTAGAAAATAGTATAATGGAGACAAGTAGGGGGCTTAGTGAGTGGATTGACAGCCAGGCCTAGAGAGGGGACGTTCTGGATTCAAATCCAGCTTCAGACACTTCCTGGCTGGATGACTCTGTGCAAGTCACTTAACCTTCATTGCTTAGCCTTACAGCTCTTCTGCCTTGAAACCAATACATAATAATGATTCTAAGACAGAAGGTAAGAGATTTTTTAAAAAAGAAAGAAAATAATAATAATTTACTAGATTCAAAATTGATTGAGTATCTAAAATGAAAGATATATAATACTAAGTAAGTATGAATAATTTAAATAACAAAAGATATAATAATAATTAAAATTTATTTAGGAGGCAACTAGGTGCTTCAGTGGATAGAGAGCTAGGTATGGAGTCAGAAAAACCTGAATTCAAATCCAGCCTGAGACACTAGCTAGCAAGTTACTTAACTTCTGTTTGCCTTAATCCACTAGATAAGGAAATGACAAGCCTCTCTAATATCCTTGCCAAGAAAACCCCTTGCACAATATGGTCCACGGAGTCACAAAGGGTTAGACACAAGTGAATCACTAGACGTCAATAATAACAAGGAAAGATTGCTTCCCACGGAAGGAATCTTCAAGCAAATACTGGCTGGCTCCTTGTCAGGTATATTGTAGAAAGGATTCTTGGTCAAGTGTGGTGGGGACCAGCTCACTTCTGAGGTTCCTTCTGTCTCTGAGGTTCTTTACTTATGGAATTATTTGCTTTCTTACTGATTTTCAAGTTTGTTTTATATTTGTAAGACTGCTCCACCACAAGCCCAAAACCTTTTAGTCTGCCAGAACTTGGATTCAAATTGTAAAGCCTTTGAGAAACAGAGTGGGGGACAGCTGGGTAGCTCAGTGGATTGAGAGCCAGGCCTAGAGACGGGAGGTCCTAGGTCCAAATCTGGCCTCAGACACTTCCCAGCTGTGTGACCCTGGGCAAGTCACTTGACCCCCATTGCCTACCCTTACCACTCTTCTGCCTTGGAGCCAATACACAGTATTGACTCCAAGATGGAAGGTAAGGGTTTGAAAGAAAGAAAGGAAGGAAGGAAGAAAGAAACCAGAGTGATTTTCTCATTACCAGAAACCAGAGTGGGACAAGTGGAAAGTTTATACTTTATATACTTCCTAGAAGAAAAGATGTTTGATTAAAAAAAAAAAAAGCCATGTCACTTTCATGACATTTTCATTTTCTTTGTTCAAGGCGTTTATTGCATCTCAGAAGGCATACATACATGCACTGAGTTTTTAAACCAAAATACAAAGAAAAGCCATTTTGAAATTAGCTTTATGTTATTCTTCCCCATTACAGTGTATGTTATCCCCACAGTAAATTCAGATACCACACATCAAGGATAATGCCTAATTATTGTACCAATTCCAGTTGTTCCATTTTTTTTTTATGGCAAGTGGGAGCCAGTGGCACGGACAATGGAGTTTTGTCACACTGCTGGACATTTTTTTAAATATTGAAAACTATTGCATTAATATAACCTTTCTTCTACCGCTTTCCCAACTGGGTCTCAGTTTCCTCAGAAGTAAAATGGACTGAATAAGCACTGCTGAAGTCACCAGTGAGACTCAGACAAGACCCTTTATCTCTCCCTCCAGTAATCTCAGGTCTTTTCTCTCTTTCCTACCAAATGCTGGAGGAAAAAAGGTAATTATTACAAAACTTCGAAGGGGATGATGGGTCTCCAACAGGATTAACAGGACACTAGAAAGAGAGGTATTGTGGGAAAGAGTGATTTGAGTTTTCTAGTTCTAATTTTGTTACTAGATGTATGAATTTAGGATAATAGGGAGGTCTGAGGAGAGGGAGAGAAATGGAGAGGGAATGGCCGGTAGGTGGAGCAGTGAGAACACACAACATTTATTGATTAAGTTCCCGGGTCTTTATATGGGCACAGTTTGTGGTGCCCCAGAACTATTACAATAATAACATCAAAGATCCCAGATTCCAGATCCCCATAACAGATATCATAAAGAGAAAGTTTGAAATATTGTGAAAATTACCAAAATGTCACCTAAAGACACAATGTGAGAACATTTTCCAAATTTTCCAAATTGTCTAGCGCTGCCCAGGGGGCAGTGGGTCTGTGGGATCCACCTTCTCACCTTCTGAAGTTCTCATCAAAAGGATTCACAGCTAAGGCTGTGAATTTTCTGGTCAGTCTTTTGTTGATTCAATTTAAAAGAAGACAAAGGAGAGTCAGTCCTCTCTTCAGCCTAGTGAGCTACTAAGTAGGTACTAAGTTACTGTTAACTTAAGAGAGACAATAAAGAATTCTCTTTCACACAAGTCTTCTGCCTCGGAACCAATACACAGTATTGATTCTAAGATAGAAAGTATGGTTTGTAGAATAAAATCAAATCTCTCGTCTGAGAGTCTGAATATAAATTTTCCCCTAGCTATAGTTGTGAAAGATATAATCAATCATTTTTTACTTTTAAAAATCATATCAAAAGACACATTGCCAAAGAAAAAAAATGGACTGAAAATAGGCTTATGCTATAATGTGACATGTTCTAGTGCAGAGGTATCAAACTTGCTGCCAGCAAACTGACAACAGAATTCCAGAGGATGGCATAAATCCGATAAAAATGTAATTAGGAAATGTTTAATCAAATAAATAAAAATACAATAGAGGTGATGTTAATTTGTAGTTTTCTAAGTCAATGTTGTGGCCTAGAGGGATGAGTTTCTTTTTGATTTTGACACCACAGTTCTAATGGATTACAAAGATACTTCGATGTAATTCTGCTTTTAAAATAATTACTTATGTTTTCTTAAAAGTCTGAGCTTCAGCATTAAATTTGTGGTACCTTTTCCTTGGTCTCAGAAAAAAAATGATAAGATGTTAAAATGTTAAATTTTAAAACATACTACAACTCTAAGTGATCACCCTAGTGCAAATATTAGTAATATGGAAATAGGTCTTGATCAATGCCACATGTAAAACCCAGTGGAATTGCTCCTTGCCTACGGGAGGTGGGTAGGAGGAGTGGAGGAAAAGAACATGAATCATGTAACCATGGGAAAATATTCTAAATTAATTAAATAAAAGTTTTCAAATAAAAAAAACAACATACTACACAAATATTTTTATAAGTCTGAAGAATTGGAATTTTAAAGTTATTTTAGTTTTCTTAAAAGTTACAGTAATTTTAAATTATATAACTAGTTATAAGAAAATTACTTTATTTGTAAAGATATTTTGTTTTACTAACTATATGTAGTAACACATTTCCACATAAATTTTCTGAAGTTATGTGATCCAAATTGTCTCCTTCTCTCCCTTTCTTCCCTCCCTCTTCCCAGAGCTGTCATGCTATTTGATCTGGGTTGTACGTATACTGTCATGCAAAACATGTTTTTATATTGTTTGTTTTTGTAAAAGAACAATCATACAAAACCAAAACTCCAAAATAAAAACCCAAATAAACTAAAGAGAAAAATGGTATACTTTGATGTGCATTCCAACTCCAATGGTTCTAAGAAAATTATTTTAGACTTTTAGAGGAAAATTCTCTTACATTTCTTCATTAATAAACAGAACTTTCTTAGTTATTGAAATAGAGTTGATTTCTTAAAGATTTCTCCTCAGGAGGAGTCTCTGCTGAGCTCAGTTCTCCCAGCTGTAAATATTAATCATCTTCAGGAAACATATTATGTGACCAGTGGGATTGTTCATTAGAATAATAGAACCACTGAGAATATTGATTGACCACGAAGAGCTTTTTAGTGAAAGTTCTTTTTCCTCCTTAGGAACTTATTTTAAATATTGCTTTGTCAATAACTGATTTTTTTTGTCTATGCTTTAAAACAGTATGAGCTTGTAACAGATGTTAAAGATGCCTTAAAAACTATGGGCATTGGTAAGTACCACCATGCAAGATGATTGCTTTGGAGAAAAATTTTGAAAAAGCACACAATCTACAGATATTTTCTGTAAACTTTGTCAACATGTTTATTTTGAGCACAAATGTCTTTAAATAATGATGTCAATGTGAAAAATTATAGTTCTGCTGTATTAATATAGCTTTTCATGTGAAAAAATAGGAGAGATGCTGTCTTTGATATGTCAATAACATGTCAATAGATGTTACTAGCTATCAGTATTTTGAAGAGGAATGAACTGGAGTATTGATGGGTGAGCTCTTTGGATTCTACATTGGCCGTGGGGAATACAAATGACAAGGGAACACACATTGTTTATACTTTTGAAAGAGTTTTAATGTGAAAAATCAATTTAATTAATTTTAAATTCTATTATGAAAAACTATTGTTTAGTCATTTTTCAATTAGGTCTAATTCTTTTTTACTCCATTTGGGGTTTTCTTGGCAAAAATATTGGAGTAGTTTTCCATTTCCTTCTCTAGCTCATTTTATAGATGAGGAAACTGAAGTAGAGTTAAGTGACTTGTCCAGGGTCATATGGCTTCTTTCTGAAGCCAGATTTGAACTCAGGACAAGGAGTCTTCCTGACTCCAGGCCTGACACTTGATTTTACTAGACCACCTAGCTGTCTATTGCCTTTCATAAATTAAAAAGTTTCTAATCATTTGTCATAAAAGAGAAAAAAAGTGTCAAAAGACGCACTTATATTCATATATCTCATCAAAATCTTCTTGACATGTACATCTTAAAGAGAGACTATGTTACTTCAGAAATATCCTTTCTACAGGAGTTTTGATAGAAATAATTGAAAATTTTCAAGAAATTAGCATTAAGGGGCAGCTGGGTAGCTCAGTGGAGTGAGAGTCAGGCCTAGAGACAGGAGGTCCTAGGTTCAAATCCAGCCTCAGCCACTTCCCAGCTGTGTGACCCTGGGCAAGTCACTTGAGCCCCATTGCCCACCCTTACCACTCTTCCACCTATGAGACAATACGCCGAAGTACAAGGGTTTAAAAAAAAAAAAAGAAATTAGCATTAATTATAGTACAGTAACCAACCCCAAGTTGTTTGTTTCACATTTATCTTTTTTATATTTTAAATGGTACTCTTGGTAAATGTCTTAAATTCTTTTAAATAAAAAGGATTCACACATTAGCTTCAATTAATTATATTTGAACAAATATATTGCACCTTTTCAAAATAATTAAATTGGAAAGAGTTAAGATCTAATTTTGCTCATTGACTTTTGAAACATTACAATCTTTTTTTCCTTCTGTAGACAGCAGACTAGAATGAGGAAGATAGGGAATGAAAATGAGAGTGATAGACTTTATATGTATACATATCATTTTGTCAAATAATTAATGCCTTCTCTAATGGGGGAGGGAAGGGAGGGAGATGGGTATTGTAATGTAACAAATGTTTTTAATGTTTTAAAATAAATGTTTTAGGGGGTGGCTGGGTAACTCAGTAAATTGAGAGCCAGGCCTAGAGTCGAGAGGTCCTAGGTTCAAATCTAGCCTCAGATACTTCCTAGCAAGTCATTTAACCCCCATTGCCTAGCCTTTACCACTCTTCTGCCTTGGAACTAATACATAGTATTGATTCTAAGGTGGAAGGTAAGGTTTTTTTTAAAAAAAAATAATGTTTTAAATAAATCAAGATAAATGTTTTAAAAGAAATAAAAATTATTAAAAATAAGAAATAGGAATAGGACTAGAGTTTTTGCAGAAATAGAGAAAAGTACAATAATTGCCATTTATTGTATGACTATCAGCATTCAGGTTCAGAGAAGAAATTTACCTTCTGGTAAAATCAGGCCATAGTTAGTGATGTGTTCAAGAATGACTATTAGACCCATTAATGACTGAAAAGATGGGAAAGTAAGAAATAGAGGTAAGAGAAAAACTTTGGTTATATAATAACTAGCCATTGAGTGCCAAGGAACTATTTTCTGCTTGTTACTGAAGAGTTTTGGTACTATTACTGGACAACTTCATTTCTGAAGAGTAAAAGTATCTTTGAGAGAAAGAGGTGGGGGTGAAAGAGAGAGAAGGAGAGAGAGAGAGTTGGGGGAGGGAGAAGGAGAGGGAGAGAGAGAAAGGGCAGAAAGAAAAAGAGAGAAGGAGGCAGAGACAGAGAGAGGGAGAGGGGGGGAGGCAGAGAGAGAGAGAAAAGAGAGAGAGAAAGTGAGGGAGA
>NC_058130.1:151198339-151365623 GCF_016433145.1 Gracilinanus agilis
TCTAACTCTCAATCCACTAAGCTACCCAGCTGCCCCCTGTACAATCTTAATAAATACCTTTGTTGAGAGAAAGTTGTGAGCACCAAATGACTTTTTTTCATTCAAACATATTTTATTTTCCCAATTACATGTAATAATTTCAATATATGTTTTCCAAAATGGTAAGATCTAAATTGTCTCCCTCCCTTCCTTCCTTCCCCCTTCTTGGATATGGAAAGCAATTTGATCTGGATTATACATGTATTATCATGCAAGACATACTTCCATATTGATCACTGTTGCAAGAGAACACTCATATAAAACCAAAACCCTAAAATAAAACCATAAATAAACTAATGTGAAAGGTAGAATGCTGTGATCTACATTTGATTCCAACAGTTCTTTCTCTGGAGGCGGATAGCATTCTCATCAAATGGCTCTTCATGGAAGAACACACTAGCAGAAGCTCTATCGTGTTTTGAAGGTGGCCTAATATGACATGTCCTAGAAACTTGAGAATAATTGTCCCTTTGGGGAATCAATCTCAAACTTGTACCAAGTTAAAAGGAGACTTATAGAAGCCGATGCAGATGTAATAGAGGAAGGATAGGGTTAGGAGAGGCTTGTCTAGCAGAATGATGGGAGGAGCTGCAAGTAGTGGTACGGAAAGCAAATGTGGAAAAACAAGAATAAAATGCAGTTTCTCTTGACAAATGTTAAGAAGTAGGCTTGCAAACTTCACAGGAAGCTGTTCTCCCTCAAACACCAAACTGTTATATTGGAAGGAGGACATTTTTCCCTGGACTGTCAGAAGGAAGATAAAATAGTCTGATGTTGTATTTTAAAAACTTTAGTTAGAACATTGTCTTTTGTCGCAAAGATGCAATTAGCTTAGCAAGGATATAAGAAATTTCAGAATTTGAGGAGTTAGCTTAAAAAATGCTATTGTTGGTGGTGGTTGTTTTCTGTCTGATTCTTTGTCAACTTATTTGAGGTTTTCTTGGCAAAGATACAGGAGTGGTTTACCATTTCCTTCTCCATCTTATTTTACAGATGAGAAACCGAGGCTAAGAGGGTTAAGTGAGTTGTCCAGGGTCACACATCTAGCAAGTGTCAGAAGCCAGATTTGAAGTCAGGAAGATGAGTCTTTCTGATTCCAAATCCTGTGTTCTATCTACCTAGCTATGTACCTGTCTCAAGAAAAAAAACACTGGAAATCCTCATTAAATGCCATTAATATATGTTCAAGGATGAGGCACCATAATAACAGATAACCATCCAAAATGCTGCAGTAATATATTTTAAAGACAACAAATAAGGAAGGTCTCTAATACAACAGGTAGGTCAGCTAAGGTAGATTTACAAAAAAGATATTTACAAAAAGTCACTAAGATGAAAAAGCATGGAGTCTGTATTGGTGAAAGGTATATTCATGCTGAAGAGATCACAAACTCAAAATACTTAGATACTTATGACTACTATGTGGATAGTAACCTTGATAGCAATGGGAAGATGAATCGTTTAGTGATAGAGAAAGAAACAATTATTATTTTTTTAAAGTAGCTTTCCTACTTAACTGAAGCTCTCCACCCATATTTTTAAACAGGTGCTGAGAGAGTTTCATAGATTGGGAAAAGAGCTAGAAATCATTTTTTCATTTAAAAAAAATAATGCGGTTGTACCATTTGAGTCTTTGAACTGAAATCTTGGATGCATATGAAAAAAAAGCTAAAGTCTTGGATGATTGAGAGAGAGCTAAAATTATTCTTTCAACAAACACAACATGGTCACCTTTGTCCAAGAGTACTGTCAGTACTTCCTCACCTGGTCTTACCTCTTCCTAGTAAACAAGTAATTTGATGCATTCAGTGAGATTGTACTAAAACTTTGTAAAGTTTTCAAAGGGGAATGTGTCTCTAGGCAACAGGTATGAATTAAATGGGAGAGCTGATGTCTACAGGTATGAATCTAGGATGAAAAAATGTTTATTTCTGCTGATATTACCATATTATCTATCAATATTTATGTATACAGGTGTGTAGTATATATGGGTACAGATATACAGAAAGCAAGTATTATAATTTGGTTTTAGAAACTAAAATGTTTAACATAGGCAATTGAAATGAACTTATATCACTTATTTTTATTCTTCTGATGCATTTATCATAAATTCTTTTATGTTATGGTTATTTAAGTACAATAAACATTTATTAATAGGTGAAAAAGAATTTATTAAGTGCTTAGTTTGCTAAATGTGGGGGATAAAAATAGAAAAACTGAGTTCTTATTTTCAAAGAATTCAGTTTTTAATTGGGGACAATAACATATAAAACAGTTAAATTGATGGGCAGACGGATAGTCTATAAAGACTCTGTCTCCCCACTAGACTAGATAATCTCTACAAGAGAAGAACTTAGGCTTTGAGTCTTTCCTAGTATCTAGCAAAATGCTGCTCATGTAGTTGGTGCATAAACAAATATTTGCATTGAAATGAACTTGGTTCTAAAAAATAATTTAAAGCTTTTGTAATTTGTTTAGAAATAGTAATTAAAATGATTTTAAATAACTTCTACTGTTCTTTCACAGGAATACCATGAAACTTTAGTCAACTAAGTCATACAGTAGATAAATCCATGAAAACCTGATTTTTAATGAATCCGGTCAAGTCAACCACTCTCAGCTTTAGCAGCAACCATATGTAAAATGTAAAATAATTATGCCTATAACAAAGCAATGGCTGGGTTGCTGTGAGGATTAAATGAAATAATATATGATTATAATAGGTTGTGAAAGAGAGTTTGACCAAAGGGAGCCCAGTTCTTTGAGCATGTGCAATTTGCTTATCTGGTCCCGATGCATATGGAGGCTTCGTGTATTCTACATAGGAACTAGGGGTCCTTATTTCAATTTCCACTTGCACTAGCAAAATTGGGTCACCAGATTGTAGCTGGCTGTCTCTTCCCCTTGAGATCCTTAGAGGTCCTGAGGAGGTAAAGATCTATGCCAATTTTATGACTTGAGTGTTAGCAGATATTTTATGAATTGGTGGCACTTAAGGAAAGACTTTTTTGAATCTTCACAGCTAGTTTTTTTAAACCATTACCTTCAGTCTTGGAGTCAATACTGTGGATTGGCTCCAAGGCAGAAGAGTGGTAAGGGCTAGGCAATGGGGTCAAGTGACTTGCCCAGGGTCACACAGCTAGGAAGTGTCTGAGGCCAGATTTGAACCTAGGACCTCCCATCTCTAGACCTGGCTCTCAATCCACTGAGCCACCCAGCTGCCCCCTTTTCATAGCTATTTTTGAGCAAGCACAATCCATTCTTTCTTGCTTTTTTGTGAATTGAGACTGCACGTCCAGTCAATATTGAGGAGAAAGACTTTCTTTTCTGATGACAGTGGAAGGAAGATGTGCTGTGAGTCTCTGGGAGGGGAGAGAAAGACCATGGGTCCTTATCTCTTTACCTGGATCAGTATGTGACTTGGAACACATAATTCAATTTGCTCCTATTTGGGGGGATGAATTTGATGGCACTGACATTGGCAGGCCAGGTCCCCAGATTGTGGCTACTCACAGCTTTCTCTCATGATTCTGGCAGTGGGGTTCTTCTAATGCAAATGGAGAAGGGTGAAGGACCCTCCATCATTCATAACTGAGAGCTTTTTAAAAGATCTGGGTAGTTTGGCATCAGCCAGGGCACGTTATGTCTACTTGAAGGATGGGATCTTCATTGGCCAGTCCCTGCCCTAACATGAAATTCAGTTTATAAATATATGCTGCTATTACATACATTAATATTATTGATGAGTGTGGACATGAAAAAGAATCAAATGAGGCCAGGTCGCCAGTTGCCATATGCAAGCAATCCAAAGACAATGAGGATGACTACTTTTGGATTCCTACTTCTTAAGGAATGAGAATCAGCAGTAACATAGGAGTCAACAGTTCACAGTAAGACTACCAAGGTGGGGATGGAGCACAAAACTGCTTGGCTCCCAGGATCTGGCAAACTTTCGGTAGAGTCCAACACCATTCTCAGTGATAACACAGTGAACAAAACAAGCAGCTAGAGCAAATCACTAGTGATGGGCTTTAACTGCTCTTTATTTGGATAGGCTGTCAATTCAGTAGACGAAGGAGTTACCAGAGAAAGAGAATCTTTTTTTAAGTCCTATAATTCCTGATACTCTTTCTCACTCACATTCCCTGCTCTGTTCATGTATGTTGCCAGCTTCCTGCCCAGCAAGCTTTCACTAAAAGAGGTGTGGCTTCTGCCAGGCATTACAAATTACTATTTGCACCTGCCCAAAAGTCCCTGAAAAACTGCCATTTGTATGTGTTGTGAGTGCAGAAATTGAAGTGAATTATACTGAAGTTAAATAAGAAATCATCAAAATTTAATTTTAATGAATGAAACAACAGAAATTAAAGAGTCCAGACTTTTTAAAGAATCTTTTTGTTAATAATGGGACTCTAGTTGCCAAAATTCCTATTCCCTTGGTGTAAACCTATTCTTAGTGGAAAAAACTGGATTGTTTTAAGCACTTCCATCATATGTAGTAGAAACTCTACCCTACAACAATTACAAGAAAGGCACTCTTGGAAGCCTTCCCTGAGGGCTCTTTTCCTCAGAGCTCTCATAGCATGTTTTTTTTTTTTTAAACCCTTAACTTCTGTGTATAGGCTCATAGGTGGAAGAGTGGTAAGGGTAGGCAATGGGGGTCAAGTGACTTGCCCAGGGTCACACAGCTGGGAAGTGTCTGAGGCCGGATTTGAACCTAGGACCTCCCATCTCTAGGCCTGACTCTCAATCCACTGAGCTACCCAGCTGTCCTCATAGCATGTTTTATAATTTTCTATTGTAACACTGTACTCTGGCTGTCTGTGTACGGGATTTATCCCCTCCTAAACTTGTTGGTTGTCCTTCATTTTTGGAGAGGACCAATGACATGATGTGGTGATGTCTTGACCTGACTTATGAATTGGATTTAGGTGAGTCAGGGTTGCACTGTTATTAGCTGCACACTCTGTTTCAGAGTTACTGAAGTTCAAGTGGCAAGACAAGAGTCAGGATGACTGGCGATGGTTCTGGACGCAGTGGATGACCGTGACATCTTTGATGTCTGACCAAGCTCCACTCACAATGCCTTTTTCAGCTGCCTTCGTGGCCACTGGAATAAGTTCTTCTCATCATCTCCTTCTGCCAGGGGAGGTTTTCACACGCGTGGGGTAGACATCCCCTTAACTCATCGATGGGTTAAACCCTTAACCTGGTTTAGCCTGTATGCCATGACGGTTTTAACAAAGTGTAGGAATAACTTCTCAGAACCACATGTGAAAGCTGGATGAAAGGTGGACACCAAATGTGGTATATATGGTACTCTAGGGAAGGATGACACTAGTTGTTGAGAGGATCAAAAAAGGCTAGGAGTGTGATATAAGATGTTGGTTTAAGAGAAGTAAGGACAAAGGGGGAATAGCACTTCCAGACTTCACGTTATTATAAAGTAGAAGTCATCAAACCCATCTGGTATTGGAAAAAGAATATATAGATCAGGGGAAGAGAGTAGATAAGGGAGATTCTGAAATAATAGGTGCAGCAGTTTTGATAAATTGGAAAGCATTAAGTTGTTTAAGGGAAAACTCCCTATTTGGTTAAAAAAAACACTGGGAAAACTAGAAAGCAGTCTGGTAGAAATAGGTTTAGACCTCCTAGACTACAAACTTTATGAAAGCAGAAAAACTCTTACTGTCTTACTTAGAACCAATGCTGCTCTATCCACTGTGCAACCTAGCCATTCCTGTATAAACTTCCTATTTCCTTGGCTACTTAGCATAGTGTTGTGCACCTACTCAATGTTTGTTGTGGCATTTATATTCATTTTTCTTTCAGTCATGTTCCAGTCTTCATGACCTTATTTAGGGTTTTCTTAGCAAAGATACTGGAATGGTTTGCCATTTTCCTCTCCAGCTCATTTTAGAGGAAACTAAGGCAAACAGGGTTAAGTGACTTGCCCAGGGTCACACAGCTAGTAAGTATCTGAGGCCAAATTTGAACTCAAAAAGATGAGTCTTCCTGACTCCAGGTCCAGCACTCTACCCACTGTGCCACCTAGCTGCCCAACTTATGTCAATATTTATACATATGTAAATAATTTTGTGCCCCTATATATTACTAAAGAAAAGAACAGCTTATAAAGATATTTTCTGACAAAAATCAGTTCATGGTAAGACTCCATTTAAAGTTTTGGATGTGCTGCAGTATTAGACTTTTATTGGTTTGGTGTTTTATATTTGTGTTGTGTGTACTGGATATGTAAATTAGTGGTATTTACAACTTGCAAGTTCCTCAAAAATGGATCTTTTAGATGACAATTCAGACCTAGTAATTTTAGTTAGAGGCTGCACTTCATTCAGTGTTTCAACAGTTCCCCTGGATGGGTACATGCTCTATTTTCCATTTGAATGTAAGCTTCCTGAGAGCAAAGACTATTTTTCCCTTTGTGTCCCATGATTAGCACAATGCCTGGCATGCCTGGTCCAAAGTAAGCACTTAATAAATGCTTGTTGACTTCTTCATCTAATAAAAACTGGTGTAAATACTAAGGGACAATAAATAGAGTACCAAACAGCTAACTTTATATGATGATGCTACATTATCAAATACCATGGAAGGTTAACCATGGCATTCGGGTCATGTTACAGGGAAGCTGATTTCGTCAGCTTCAGTACTGTTGTTACAAGAAACAAATTTGCTGGTAAAAAACAAAACCTTATCATTTGATTTGTATTTCTACAGGATAATGTCAGGTCAAAGAAACAATTTAGTAGACCTCATGATTTATTTATCAGGAAAGAATCTGGTTTCCTTTCTCTGGTGGTAGTGATGCATATATGTGTACACACATATATATGTATGATAGATATATTTATCTACATGTATATATAGATATATATACAAATATATGATATTGCTGATATATACATATATACATATGTATTATTTTGTTGTTGCTTAAAAGGCTGCTGTTGTAGAATTTGGTCCTTGATTTTCAGATACTCCATGATGTTATAATAAAAAAGAGAGTGATATGGGAATCGTGAGTGAAAAAAACACAATATCATTATTTTTTTATGTATAAAAGTCTAAATTTAATGAAATTTATATTTTTATAATTAAAAAAAATTTTAAATGTAATAAAAATAAAATGTATAAAATGAATTATAAATACTTTTTAAAAATCCAGGTACAGCCACCTATAAACTACGTTATTGTACTCTTAGTTTCCCAATCCATAAAATGGAAAGCAGAATATTTGCACTATCTGCCTCACAGGATTGTCATGAAAAAAATGTATGTGACACTGAGTGGGCCATATAAATTCTGGACTATAAATCCAGTGTTCCCAAACAGAATAATTACAATTAGAGTTACCAAAGTTGGTTGAAGAGATTATGGAGGTGATGCTTGACTAGCAACAAAAGCCTAATAATGAAAGTTGTTTGGTACAGAGTTCTGTGCAGCTTCCAAGAACATGTATGCGTAAGTAGTCCTTGACTGATAAACATCTAATACAGCAAGATCCCATTATCATATAGCAATTAATTGTTTTAGTAGAGGATTCGCTTCTCTAGTTAGTTTGGCCTCAGAATCTTTCCAAAAGTCATTGAGGAGGATTTCCTATGGCAGTACAGTAGAATAAGTACTGAATTTAGAGTAACAGTTCAAATACTGGCTTTGCAATTTACTATCACCACCTGTGCAATCTTGGGCAATACATAATCTCTAAATCTCAGGGTTTAAAAAAATCTTTAAAATGAAGAGGTTAAACTAAACAGATTATTTCCAGTTCTAAAGAGATGATTCTAAACTTTCCCCCCTGGATATTGCTATAGATTACTGCCCCATTTCCAGAGTTGACCTATTTATTTTTACCCACCCTACTGTTTGCTGCCCAAATTCATTCTGTTTGGTCACTGTAAGTGTCCCAATTCCCTTGTTACTTGAACAGACACATCTAACAGCCTCTGGTGCTTCCTCACTCACAAAACCTGATGTCCTGACATAATTTCCTACCCTCTTCCAAGAATACACTGAGATTGTATGTTGTGTCAAGAACCATAGAATGTTAGAGCTGGAAGGGAACTTGATGTCTTACAAAGTTTGACTTCAGTGGCATCTCTTCCAGAGAGCCTCTCCCTCTTCAAATTTTCTTGTACTTATTTATATATCTGTGTAAATGCTGTTCCCCTCCCCCACTTTTTTGGTTTTCATATCCCCACCACCTAGCATAGGAATTTGCACATAGCAGATTGTTAAATAAATGATTGTGATAGAAATGCCTTAAAGATTACAGTCTTACATTGTTCCAGAATCATGGTTTCTTGGAGCTGGGAAGGCACTTCAGAGATCATCTTATTTAAAATATATTTCAATAGGAATCCTTCTTAGAATATCGTTAAATATGTTCATCCAGTTTCTACTTTAAGATCTCCAGAAAGGGGAAAGGCTCATTTCATGAAGCTTTTCCTTACATCAAACCTTCCCTCTGTTAATAATTTCATGTTTTTCCAGTATATGATTTGTTTTATATATTCTTGTTTGCATGTTGCTTCTTCTGTTAGATTGTGAGCTTCTTGAAGACAAGGACTGTCTTTTGCCCCCTTTTGTATCTCTAGTATTTAGCAGAGGGCCTACTACTTAGGTGCTTAATACATATTTATTGATCAATTAACTAAAAATAACAATCCCATTAAAGTTAACAAGTAACTTTTTGGAAAATAGCCATTTTTCCAAAAGAAAAAAAATTGGCAAGAAGAGTGGCATTGTTTTATAATTTTGCAAATCTCTTTAATATCTAGTTTAATAAAGATGGTTAATACTTATATCTGCTTCTGAATTTAATCAATTGTGATACTGTTATGGCTCTACAGGAAGAAAATATGACCTCATATACGTATTTAGAAAAGGGAAGAGTATCATAGTTGGCAAATACTCAGTATTACTGAAACAAATTATTATAAATAATATTTTATCACACAATTATTAATTTATCTAATTATATAGTATAATTATATAATAATTGCATATGCTACATAATTATAGATGATAGGATGATTATTATAATTGTTATTATAAATTAAATATTATGAAAAATACCTCAGTATTATGAAAACCATTTGTATCTTGTAGGCCCCCTGAAAGGGTCTTCGGAATCTGTAGGAGTTTATGAAGTACATGGAGAACAGTTAATCTAAGGACATGTTGACAAAGATGTGGCACGTGTGTCCCAGCCTGCCAGAGGGGACTGCTCCATTTCCCCTATCCACCATGTCTGAGGATACTTTTTGCATGCCGTGCCCCTCTGCCCAACAGCCCAAAGTGAGCACTTCCTCCCTCTACTCTCCAGGGTAATGCTGGGGGTTCACAGGCGGCTTAAAGGTGCAGTTTGGGCATGCAATTTTTAAAAGGTTCGCCCATGGGTGGTCTAAGGTATTCCCGATGAGGGAATACTTACTAACAATGCAGATAGGCAATATTTCTATAGTCTTACAGTTTTAGAAACTTGCCCAAGATCACATAGTCATTCATTCATTACATAGCAGCCTCAGACCCTAAAATGCTGTTGCTGCTGGTTTATGAGCAAATCACTTCACTTTTCATTGTCCCAGGCAAATATAGAATACTAATGATTGCAGGGTAGGTGTCAATCTGCATTGGTAGCAAGAGTTATTTTCCTAGAATTATTTATCCATTGAAATCATTAGTTTGAAAAGAGTACACTCTGAGTTAAATAGGTTTGGGGGGACTATACTTAGAACTTTCCTACCATTTTCATCTTCATTTCTATTGGGAAGTCTATTTCAAGTCTCAAACAATTTACAAGACTTCTTCAACATGACTCATTATTATACTGAGCACTACTTATAACATTTATTTATTTCTAAAACCTTCCCTTCCCTCTTAGAATCAATTCTATGTGTTGGTTTCTAAGGCAGAAGAGCAGGAAGGGCTAGGGAATGGGAGTTAAGTGACTTGCCCAGGGCCACACAGCTACGAAGTATCTGAATGAAGATTTGAACCTAGGACCTCTCATCTCTAGGCCTCTCAATCCACTGAACCTCCTAGCTACCCCCTACTACTTATAGTATTTAAAAGATTCCTGAGACAAAGGGCTGAAAGCACACATTCATGTCTAATCTCAAAGTTACTTTAGCCTTGGTCTAGTTTCTTTTAGCTCATGCCAGATATAGGGAATAAGGACATCAGAAGAACTGGGAAAATGAAATGTAGTAGCAGGGAATTTCCTACGTTTAGCAAAGATCTGGAGACCAAGACCAGGTAGAAATGGTTGGTTACAATAAGAAACAGTCTGGATTTGTTAAAGGTCAAAGGCAGAAACGAGACTGCATACCCAGAAGTCGAGATCAAAGAGCAGGCAATGGCAAAGTTAAAGCAGGGCTGAGGCAAAAGGTACATCACTTAATTGTTTGTCAGACACAGTCTGGGAAGGACTAAAGGCAGCAGAGGGCTGGGTCCACATATTGTCTAGTAACAGGATGAGGCACAGTGAGTCATAGGCTCAGAGAGAATGGGCAAAATTATCATTCCAAAGTCATGATAAGGGTCAGCAAAACCAGAACAATGATCAGGTCAAAGAAAAAAATCTTGAACTTAATTAAAAGCAAAACATTCTAATTTTTGGTACTCTCTGATCGGGACAAACTAACATAGTCTTTTGCTCACCCCTGACTTCTAAGGAAGTGGGCAGTAACTGTTTGGACATTTTGATCCTTTCTCTGTGTTCCAATGCCTTTTTCTTACCCCTTTGCCTTCCATTCCCCCTTTATCTGTAGTCTTCTCCAATTATAAATTCCTTAAAAGCAGGGACTGTGTATATCCATGGTGCACAGCACAGTGCTTGGTTCTTGGAAATTACTTAATGTTTTCTCATTCATTGGTTCATCTTGCCAGGATGAGGAAACTATTTCAAATGCTGACTCTATTTGCATTAGTACAGGAGTATATTCTACAACCATATTAGAGTTGCAGATTCCATTCTGTTTATGATAATGAACATTTTCATGATTAAGCTCAATTTCTCTTGAATTAGGAAATTAAGATTTATTTCCTTTTGGGGAGCTTAAAAATAGTTGATGACTATTCAATTAACAGTCCTCCTCCAGGTGTCTCATGACCACTGTCAAGTTTCTTATCAAAGTCAGTACCAGCTGGGGCCTGTTAATCTTGTGCGATCAATCTGGTCTTAAAAAGCAGGTGGCTTCTAGTAACCTTTGGGTAAATATGTTGCTTTAAAATAAATACCATTATGGTATTTTAGATTTTTCCTCAGATACCACTGGATCCCATATAGCTTCAGCTCTCTCCTTGTCTATGTTTTACCTTGATTTTCTTTTCTAGGACACAGAATATAATTTTTGTTTTGTTTTGTTTTGATATTTTTAAACCCTTAACTTCTGTGTATTAGTTCCTTGGTGGAAGAGTGGTAAGGGTAGGCAATGGGGGTCAAGTGACTTGCCCAAGGTCACATAGCTGGGAAGTGTCTGAGGCCAAATTTGAACCTAGGACCTCCCATCTCTAGGCCTGGCTCTCAATCCACTGAGCTACCCAGCTGCCCCTCATAGATTATAATTCTGATGGAATCTGATTTGACCATGATAGCTCAACTTTCTTTCCTTCCAGCTCCCTACTCCATTGCCCTTGAGGAACACTTTCAGGTCAAACTCAGATCCAGGCTTTAGCTACCTTGTCTGCCTTCCAGAATACAGTTTTGGTGAGCCTTTCTTTTCATCTCTTTTCTCCTTCTGCAGCCCCTAGCCATGAAATGGAATAACTACAGCTTAATGAAATAAACTCCCAATGAAACAGCAAGATGGAAGACTATAGTAACTTCATGGATACTGTACTGTGCAAGTTGGCAAGTGGGGCAAGAGTAGATGCAGTTGGAAAATGCTTCTCTCCACCTGATGGGGATAATTAAAAAATTTTTTTTAATTCAATTTTTAAATTCTCTTTCCCTCCTCTCCCTCCCCAAACCTGAAATGGTAAGAAAAATTGAATTCATTACAAATATGTATAGTTGTGCAAAACAAAGTTTTGTCATAACTACTTTAAAAAATAGAAAGAAAAGAAAACATCTTGTTTGTACTCAGAGTCCATCAATTCTTTAACTAGAGGTGGATAGCATGATTCATCACAAGTTCATTGGAGTGGTAATTGGCCATTGTGTTGATCATAGGTCATTGTCTTTATAATATTGTTATTGTATAAATTGTTCTCCTGGTTCTGCTCATTTCATGTTGTATCGATTCATATGTCTTTTCAGTTTTTTTCCGAAACCATCTCCGTTATTTCTCACAGTATTTCTAGTATTCCATCCCATTCATATACCTTGATTTTTCAGTCATTCTCCAATTTATAGGCATCCCCAGTGTTTCCAGTTTTTTGCCACCACAAAAAGAGCTGGCATATTTTAGTAAATATGGGTATCTCTCTCTCTCTCTTCGGGCATAGACTTAATAGCATATTGCTGTCAAAGGCTATGCATACTTTAATAGTTTTAGAACTGGTTCATTTTCCATTTTCGTCATTAAAAATCTTTTTTTAAACCCTTACCTTCCGCCTTAGAATCAATACTATGTATTGGTTTCCTGGCAGAAGAGCAGTAAGAGCTAGGCAATGAGGGTTAAGTGACTTGCCCAGGGTCCCACAGCTAGGAAGTGTCTGAGGCCAGACTTGAACCAAGGACCTCCCATCTCTAGGCCTGGCTCTCAATTCACTGAGCTACCCAGCTGCCCATTTTTGTCATCTTAACCAATCTGATGAATATAAAGAGGTACCTCAGAGTTATTTTGTATTTCTCTATTAATGATTTAAGCATCTCTCCCCTATATGATTAAAAAAAATAATCAGTGGCATAATATTAATACCTTGAATTTCTTTCCCTAAAAACGAACTATGTGTTTATCTTTTGACCATTCATCAATTGGAAATTAGTTTTTATTGTAGTTTTTATTCCATTTCTTATAGATCTTAGGAATGAGACCTTAATCAGAGAAACTTGCTTCAAAGATTTCCTCCCATTTCCTCGCCTTTCTTCTAATTTTAGCTGCATTGGTTTTGTTTATGCAAAAACTTATATTTTATATAATCACAATTATTCATTTTATCTCCTGTGAAACTATTTCCTGTTGGGTCATGAATTCTTCTCCTAGTCATAGATTTGACAGGAAATTTCTTCCATGTTCTATTAATTTGCTTATAATGTCACCTTTATGTTTTAATCACGGGAATAACTGTCCAGGAGAAACCAGCTTGGCTTTGTTGATAGAATCTATCTTCTTTAGATTTTCATCTAACTTTTGCCTCATCCTTTGCCCTTGACCTAACTAAAGAACTTTGCCATTGGGCCCTCTGGATAGACACTGATGAATTCTGGAACATCTGACAACTTCATAGACCTCAAAAGGACCCTTCTCCCATGGAGCCCTCATAATATTACCTGGTATTATTTTGCACCTACATATAAACATAATATATACACAGAGTACATGTTAATTTACACATTATTAACTTGCTCCTTGAAGGACTATTTCATCTCTGGCAATGAATCCCCAATGTCTGATATATATCAGGTATTTAAGAAATGCTTATGAAATGACTGATTTTGAGGGGTCACTCCCTAAAGTAAAGTATATATGTGGCCAGAGAATTTCACAGCAACTCTATATGATTTTAAAAAAGTAATCAGTGGCATAATGCACATACCTATGGGTGTTTAGCTTTTATTTGAGAACATGCCATTTCCTCTGTGGAATGGAATTTTGTCCTGTGTAAATGGAATTAGCTCATCCTTATTTTCATTGTTAGATTCTAGCCATTGGAAATAATGTCACCCCACCCAACTTAGTGGGGAGGAGATTAGTGACCCACATGTGACAATAAGTAACAAATCAAGAACAAGGGAGTGCCCTTTGGGCAGTCCAAAACAGTGTTGAGGCTGCGATTTGTCCACTTGAATTAGAGGTGGATACAGGAAGTGATGAAAGATGCTATCTTTCAAATATGCTGGCAACTTCCTGTGAAGGCAGTTGGCGCTCTGAACTTGGGTGCTGAAGGATCTCTGCTAAGACCTCAGATGGCTTCCCTCTGAATTGTCACATGGGTAAGTTAGGCTGACTTCCCTTTGCCTTCGTTGGTGTTTCTGGAGGCTCTCACCTGGTCCTGACCTCTGCTGGTCTGGACCAGGGTTTCTCTCTATTTCCCTACCTTCTACCTTCCTAATTGTAAATAAACTTCTATAAAAGCCATACTGACTTGGGTCTATTTTAAATATGGAATCGAGCTAATCTGATTCCTGGCGACCACCATACCTTAATTAACTATCTAAATTTCCCTCTTACAGTCCTGATCAGCCTCCACTGCCAATATTAATTGTACTGGGTGCTGAGGTAGAGACCCAACTTCTTATCATGTATTCTACTCCTTTTTTTGGTCATGGAAGAGATATTCTAATTCTTAGAAGCCTTCATATGTTAGTCATTCTACCTCCTGCATATTTTTGCTATCTCTATATTTCTGCTAAGATGGTCCAGTTGGGGGCCATTCAGGAAGTAAGGAAACACCTCCATTGGATGAGATGGAACTTTTGGTGGCCAATGACCCATTCTGTGAGCCACTTATGTACACATTTGCAAGGTCTGCTTGTAGATAGCAAGGACTCTGTTGGAAAGTCTCTAGAGGTCTCATAGCTCCTCCTAATCTCACTAGGGTCCTGGTGGCTATAACCCTTGCTTTTATTAGTAATGTGGCTCTGTCCCAGTGTCAGACCTTTCTTATAAGTGATAAACACTTGGAAAAATTGCTCATTTCTTTCCCTGTGCCAATCCCTCTCCCACCACAGAAACTGCTCACAGCAATAGAAATTGCTCTTCATTGCAGACAGGAAATTTTCTGCCTTTGTTCTTCCCAAGCACATTATATTTGACTGTGGCTCAGAATCGTTCTCCCTTTCAAATATTGTTTTACTGAATTTCAAGGCAAGCTACAACCATCCACCACTCTCCCCTGAGAATACCACATCCTGTTATACTCTGTCCATTGGAGATTTCTTCTCTCTGCACCCCTACAATTCTTAGGGCCAGTAGAAAGGATAGTTATATTTCACATCTCTCATCTTCTGACCATTCCTCTATACCACTATTCCTCAGTGATCTTTCCACTCTTTTGAGGGAGCATACGTCTATTTACACTATCTTCTCCTGAATTTCTTGTTGCCATTTAGACTTGTAGGTCACTCTCCCAACTTTCTCAATGGCATCAGTACCTTGTTCTTTCTTTCCCTCATCCTCTGCTGTTATATAGGATATATAAATAACTCCTTTAGCAACAAGAACACGCCATCATCCAATTCCTGAGTCTTCCCTTCTCCATCATCCTTTAGCTACACACCAACTTGGACACACCTTAGACTTTGCCATTTTGTGGAATAATACCTCAAACATCCAGGGTTCATAAGCTCTTTCATTCTTTCACTTGCACCTAAACATATGCTTTGCCTTCATCATACTTTCCGAGTCCTTGACTCATTCCTATTCTCTAATCTACTTCATTCTGGCTTTACTTGCTTCTGTATCCAGTCTTGACTACATAGTCTGATATTGTAATTTTCATAGCTACTATCCTAGAATCCCTTGTTTTCATTATGTATATTTATCCCTGGGAAACCCCCACCACTTGACTCCTTTGCTCCTGGCGCCAGAGCTGCTAAGTACCTTTAGAGAAAGTCATAAAAATGAGCTGATTTCACATGTTAAAATTCCCAATAATTTGTAACAAATTATTACTTTCCCTAAGCTTGACCCTGATACTACTTGACAATTTCCCCCCTCTGACCATATCAATTTCCCATTTCATTCTGAGATGACTTTTTACACATTTATAGTCCCACCTCTCAAGTTGCAATAGATGATTTGGTCTCAAAATACCAAGATGTGACATGAGCTCTTCAGCTCTCTTACTTTATTTTAGTAACTTCTTAGTCTCATCACTAACTCTTTTCCTTTCCTCTGGTCACAGAAGAGGTATCCTAATGTTTATAAATTTTCATACTAGTTATTCCTCACCCCCTTGAATATCTGGACAAGCTCTGTCTTATCTTTGCCAAGGAAAAAAGTTAATTTTTATTATTACTACTTTAGTTGGTACCAATGAAGAAAAAAAGGTTTGCATTGCTTAAGTAGCAGCAGAAAGTTTGTCTGGGAGAAGAAAACTATACCTATGTTTGTTACTAAAGCTCTATGCTAATGCTTTATCATGGAGATGTCTTTAAGTTTTGAAAGCTATGTTAGTGCAAGCTCTGGCAGGTTCTACCAAGCCAGAAAGTGCTACTGGGGTGAGAGACTCTGTGACCAATTGTCTGAGGACCAGCCTAGCTAAGGTTAGGGAAATTCCTCAGAAAAAGGCTGGCCTTGGCAGATGAATGCATTTAGTCAAGGTAAACCATAAAACAGACTGACCAAAACAGTATATTCAATTCCTAAGTCCTAGGCAGACATCTAAAAAAAGGCATTTATGATGTGCCCACTTAAGGTACTATGAGGAAACAATAAGACAAAGATACTGCTTTTGACATACCAGTAAGAAGATTTTAGTATTTTATCAACTTACAGATCTCTGTGAGGTCAGGGATAAAATGTAGATCTATAACTACTGCATATATACTTCTGTTGATCTCATTGCCATCTAGATCTCTAGGCCACTCTCCCAACTTGTTCAATGGCATTAGTACCTCACTCACAGTCTCTTTCCATCATCTCTGCTATTATACAGGATATACAGGACAACTCCTTTATCAACAAGAACACACAATCACTTAGTTCCAGGGTCTTCTCTTCTCCATAGTCCTTTAGCTATACACCAATTTGGATACACTTTAGACTTCACCATTTTGTGGAACTATACACCACCTTCAATGTCCAGAGGAAAGTGTGAAGTGGGGAGAATAATTCACAATTTATTAATATTTGGGTCTGATTGATAGAATTCTATTTTTGGAAATCATCTGGATAACCACTTACCTTATCATCCAAAAGTTTATAATGAATTACTTTTTTTCAATGTAAGACACTGTGTTTCTTCTCTCTCTTACAGTATATATATATATATATATACACACACACACACACACACACTATGGGCCTCAGAATTTACAAAACACTTAATTTTTACATTTTTCAAATGGCCTTTTAGATAAAGAGAAAAAAGAACTGAAATGGGTCTCCCATTTCACATTTATTCTATCCATTCTCCCCCACTCTCTTATCTATTCAACAAATTTAGGAGATGGGATAAAATTCTATAGAACATTTTATACATGTTTATACAGGAGCTAACATCACAAAAGAAGAAAAAGAATAATGTTGCTTAGTCCCCACTCTACAACAAACAACCACCACCAAAGGCATTAGTATAAAATATGATTAAGTACACATCAAATGGATTTATTCCTTTTTAATACTTTTATAAAACAATTTAGAAAAAACTTATTGATTTATTTTGTATTGCAAATATGATTATAAACTGAAATTAAAATTCTACCTAAGTGATCATCTCTAACAATTCACTGGAGTAAAATTCCTACAATGAACTACTTTATAGAACATCTCTAGCTGTCAAGAGAATTAGAAGGAAAGGACGATAGCAGAGACAAGAAAACATAGATAAGGTAGGATTTTCTCATCAGACTTAAGGGTTTCATACAAATATAATACTAAAAAGGAGCTGATGAAATCTCAAGTTCTTACTGAGATAAAGATATTTAATAAATTGGCACTATTTAATGACATACAACTAATATTAAAAATGGAAATGAAATAGAATTTTTCTAAAGAATCAGATTATTTCTCTTGAGATATTTCTAAAATTAAGATAGGACTTCTTGTCAGATGACTATTCTGTAACATAGGCAGGGTTAGACTGTATCATTTAAAGTGCAATTATATTTATGGTACTCACTCAGATTTGAATCTTAGTGTCACCAACATTCCAAGTACAAAAATAAACACTGATTGACTTCATAGTGAGGATGGAAGGATTAATATAATTTGACTGTAAAGCATGTTGAAAATATCAAGTGGAGCCCCTTCATAATGATGATGTTGGGATAAAGAACTAATATCTTACTTAATGGACCATCTGCATCATGTTAGGATTTACTGGATGAAGTTTTAGATCTAGAATATAGTAGATAGCTTCAATACACAATCTAGAATATAGTAGATCTGAATCTGTTAAAAAAGAAATCTACCATATTACATTATAAACTCTGAATTGCCACTAAAACATGTCTTATTTGGGGAAAGCTTCTTCAGTCCTTCTCCATGACAATGAGCAGCACAGAAGGTATTTGATTTAATCAGTCAGGTCTGTAGAGATGGACACCTCTGTTTCCATGGAGTCACACACCACACTATCATTGACATACTTCTCCATGGAGACAGAGCAGGAGAGTCAGAAGGTACTAAAGTGAATGAATTCACTGAGTGGTTAGTGAGCAAAGCTGAATCCAGACAAAATGCTTCATCCGTTGTGCCATGCCACAGTCTAGAAAAGTGAAAAACAGCATACATTTTGAGATAAAATATAAAGATTAAATAAAAGTAAGCTTAAAATACATGCAGGTTTAAGAAGAAACAGGAGTTAATTGCAGAAGAATACAAAATCTGAGAACTATGACAGCAAAAGTATCATTGACAACGAAAGTTAGTGGTATCAGAACAAATCTGTTAAGAATCAGGCAAGAATTTAATAATCCAAGGAGAACAGTCTAAAATTGAATCTACCAAGTTATGACATGATTTTATTGATTCATGTTTTCTATTTTTAGGGATGTTGCTTAAAAATAATTTGTCAAACAGGATATATATACCTTTTCTTTGTAGAACTGCAAATATAAGACAGTTCAAATTTCATGTAAAAGTGAATTATCAAATACATTAGTTATATGAATGAATGAACCTCTATAGTACTTGATTTCATCAGTAGAAACCAGAACAGACCACAGCCCTTCTTTGCAATTCCCCCCAACCATCACATGGTGGTCAGCCTGAAGACAAGTCTTTCCAAACTTAGCAAGACTGTTTCTTTGGCTACAGATGGGTAACATATGAAAGATTTTATAGTTAATAGGACCTGCCAGAATTGTGTTCCTCTGGTAGACTTTGAGAATTCAGGCGTATCTCTAAACTACAATGGAACACAGAAATAGGGTGTTTGCACAAAAGCCTGGATTACTGGCCACAAATTCAAATCCTGTAACACTTGATTCCAAGAATATACTTGTCTCTCAAATAATAAGTTCCTTGATTACCTTTTTTTTACAACATTTATTATATATCATATTACATTATATTGATGATGTCAGGTTGATGGAAAACAGAATAAAAGCAATTGACAATCACAGCTTTGTTTTTTTGTTTTTTAAAAAACCCTTACCTTCTGTTTTATAATCAATTCTGTGTATTGGTTCCAAGGCAGAAGAGTGGTAAGGGCTAGGCAATGAGGGTTAAGTGACTTGCCCAGGGTCACACAGCTGAGAAGTGTCTGAGGCCAAATTTGAACCTAGGACCTCCCGTCTCTAGGCCTGGCTCTCATTCCACTGAGCTACTCAGCTGCCCCCAATCACACGGTTTTAAGGATATCTACAAACATTAATTGTTGGTACTCTAAATATGAGAGACTTGTCTACTGACTAGTTAACAGATATATTTTTGAACAAAAGCATATCATTCTTGTAAGCCTTGTAATAAATGAAAAAGAGATGAAAGGAAGTTATAGTTAAATGAAGCGATAGCTTACAGGGTTCACCTTGAAAAGGCAGGTAGAAGAGCTAATGGAGTTACTTTTATTTTATATCTAAAGACAGCAAAAAATATCATTATAACATTTTATGAAACATTTATATTGCAATGCTTATAATCATGGTCAAACCCTGCCCCCCCACTCTACTATGAAGATAATTGTAAGATATGTACTAATATCCATTGTTGGTGAGGAAGCAAAAGAAATAAAAATGTCACAACATTCCAAATGAAATCAACATATCCATTAATACTTGGTAACTTCAATGCAAAGGTAGACAGAAAGGAAAATGGCAGAAATATGTTAGAAAACATAGTTCAAGAATGAGAAACAAGATGAAAGACTACATGTAGTTCATAAATCTTGCATTTATATATCAGAAATACTTACAAGAGAGTTGGGAGAGATGGCAAGAGCGAAATAAAATTATAGAGGATGACACTGATCATATTTTAAAAGACAAGAAATTTCTGATTATTGATGTGGGTGTTGATTCCAAATCACTTGTCTTGTATAATCAATTTGTTTAAAATGAGATCAACATCAACACAAAATTAGAAGAATAAAAATGAGAAGATAATATGGGGAACAATGAAAACAATTCCAATGTGAAGAAGCTGTTGACAAAAAAAAGAAATGAATAAACACTGATATAGATTGTCACCATTTTTTGTTATTGTTGCAGACATCATGTATTTTCATTAATGTAAGGAACTTCTGATGATAAAAGTCTTTCTACCAATTCCTATCAGCAATTTCTTCTGTAGTTTAGTCTTATGAGTTGCCCAAGGTACTAAAAAGTTAAGTGATTTGCCCAGATACCACTATTTTTAAAAGAATCTAACAGATGTAAACCAGTTGCTTCAGAGAAGAGATCAATAATCTCCTCATTAAGTAAAGATAGTTGGAATCTAGGGTCATTTGGAATCTAGATGCATTTGAAAAATCTTACAGAGAAAGATGTTGGAAAATAATTATTATCAGGTTATTTCAAGAAACAGTGGAGGAAAAATGTCTATTAAAAAAAGCACAACAAATAAATCAGATCATCTCAGACA
The DNA here is from genome assembly GCF_016433145.1 of Gracilinanus agilis. Classification (NCBI taxonomy): domain Eukaryota; kingdom Metazoa; phylum Chordata; class Mammalia; order Didelphimorphia; family Didelphidae; genus Gracilinanus; species Gracilinanus agilis. The sequence goes on from NC_058130.1 coordinate 151,219,258, forward strand.
TGTTAAAACAATAAAAAATCAACAAATTGAAAAGAGCTGTCAAGATTTCTATAACAAACTCTTTTCTTTCACAACTGACAAGAGACCACAATTGGATTTTACTGTCAAAATCTGTGCTTCAAAAGAAAACAGAAATGGGATGAGCAGAAAGACTAGAGTACAGGGGTCAGTAAATTATATCTTTCAGGCCAGACATCATCCACTTCTTGTTTTTGAATGACCTACAAAGCAAAAATGGCTTTTACATTTTTAAATAAAGTTTTATTGTAGTTAAACATGTAAAAACCATTCTTAATACATGTGTTACACAAAAACAGGTGGTGGGTCAGATTTGGTAGTAGTTTGCTGACCCCTGGATCAGACCAAATATATAGAGAGGAGGTCCTTGCTGGAATCAAAAGTTTTAAGTAAGTTGAGGATCAACTTTCAAGAGATTTGAAAGAGGTATGGATAACCAAAAACTGAAAAAAAAAAAAATCATAAACCCTACTATTACCCAAAAAGGCAACTGAGAAAATAGCAATAACTGCTGATCTATGTGGTTATTTTCCCATTTCTAAAAATCTTTATTACAATAATTTACATGTGTTTTAGCTTATCCTTGATGAAGGTATGAGAAAGGAACAGCAGACATTGAAAGCAATATTCTACAGCATACCACATATTCATAGTGAGGCAAGTGAAAGATAGGTTCAGAGAATATAAGATTCCTTTGTGCCTATTGTTGACTATTAAAAAAAAGCCTTTGATTTGGTAGAGCAAAACACCTCTTTACAAGCTCTCATCTAACAAGCTGTATCTCATGAATATGCCAATTTTTTATAAAATTCTTTTAAAGATGTAATAATAAAGATAAACTTGTTTTACAGCCTGTGATTTTTTTAAATGCCAAATGAAGAAAACACTATTATGGGAGATGCCCAACAGAGTCCAAATTAAAGGAATTCTCTCTAGATGGAGAGATCTTCCACATGCTCCTAGTTGTAGATGACACTGCTAATGCCATTAAGCCCTAGAATGTTTCAGACTCTTCTAAATAAGATCTATAATTACTCAATGTATATTTATATAGTCAATATAATTATACTCAAAGTATATTGCTCACTTGTTTGGTCTAACTTCCACCATAGGAAAAACCAAGTAAATAAAAAATGCTATTGTCTAGGCTATGATAAATAGTTTCATGAACTGGAGTGTATATATATGGCACGGAAAGAAATTATGAATGAACAATGAATTGAGACCAGAACTAAAGAGGAAGAGAATGGGCTAGCCCAGTGATGGCAAACCTTTTAGAAACTGAGTGCCCAAACTGGACCCTCATGCAGCATGTGAGCCACCTCCTTATCCCAGACATGGGGGTGGGTGAAGTGAAAAATGTCCTTAGGTGTGGTTGAGGCAGGGAGGGAGCAGCCCCCTCTAGCATACATGCCACAGGTTCGCTAGTACAAGGCTAGACTGAGAAACTGAGTAAAAAAAAACAAACTTTTTTATTGACCCACATACTCCACTCTGAAACAAAGAGCTATCTTCTTAATATAAATATTTCTTCTGGTGATGCTATTTACATAATTTCAAGTCAAGGAACATTATAACTTATAAAGAATTAGTTTCAGGTCACATAAAGGGACAAATGAGTATGGTCGGCATGATCTGGGTGCAATAGGGTACCAACCAATAACTCTACAAAAGAAGCATCTTAAAAGAATTGTCAGTGGACAGATGTATTAATTGAAAAGAATGTGAATCTCTCTTGTACTATCTCTTAGTTTTTATGCAATGTCAAGATATCTAGAAGACCCTTTAGATCTAGAAGGAAGCCCTGAGGAAAATTTATAGGACATGGACAAGAGTTGTACAAGATAGGCTGTGAATGGATTTGATTTGCATCTATGGGCTAAGTCCCATACTGATGAGGTCATAATCCACTAAAGTGTCAAAATAAGTGTTAGAGAGAATTTCCCCCTCCTACCTGAATCCAATTCCTTCAAAACGAAGGTCATAAATTTAAAAATGAATTAAGCTAAATTTCTTTCACTACTGAAAATAAATATGACAGTGTTTTTTATACATACTGACTATTCAATAGACAGGATGGTTGTAATGTTTATTTTCACATATAACTCCATATGATTTTGTGGAGTGTTATATTGACTTTATAGTCTCTATTAGGATTGCTATAAAAGGGGTTTATTTTGTGTGTGTGTGTGTGATACACCAGTCTGTGTGTTCTTCACAAGTGTCCTGCCATTTAAGACTCTTTTTAGCTTTATTTCCCACACAGTTCTTTAGTCCTTCTGCTCTCTACTCTCTGTCCCAGATAGTTGGGGGATTTTTTTGTTGGTGTTGTTCCTTAGTCTTGGCTTGCTTTCACCTTCCTCTTACCGTTTATATACAAAATCCCTCATTCCTGAAACAGATCCTACACTTAGCCCCTATACACACTGAAATCTTCCACCCCCTCCTTCAAGGCTAAGTTCAGCTATCACCTCACCCATAAAATCTTCCATAAGCTCTCCTGCCAGAAGGAATAATGTCTTTCACCTTTATAATGAGGAATCTGGGCTTCTCTAAGAGTTCCTTCTAGCACTGAATCTAAAACTGTGATTTCGACTGGCTGGAAACAATTCCTTACATAAAGAGTAAGTACTTAATTATTTACTGGATTGTTAGATTTTATGGATTCATCTCAGTTTTCACATTTATACCTCAGATATAAGAGAGGTGTGGTACTTAACTCCATGAAACAACTTTCATTTGTTCAAATTTTTTTCTTAATCATGAAAGAAAGGCATTCCTTAAAAAAAAAACACCTGATGTTAACGTGAAAAACTTAACTGCAGTTAATGATGTTCCTTAAAGCACTTATATTTCCTCAAAACTCCTTAATGCAAATAAACACAAATAAAAAATAATGCAATAAAAATAAATATATAATGTATACTATTATATAATATGTATTATATAATAAAATGTAAATAATGCAAATTTTAAAAAGTAAGAATTTGATGTGTTTTTTGTTCCATATTCTGAAAAAATCAATGTTAATTTGATTTTCTATACTTACAGTTTACCAACAACATTAAGTACCATTAACTATAAAATTAAATAACAATGACATAATTTAAAACAATTCATCATTATTTTAAAAATCAGCATATCACATATGTACTCTAAAGTACACAAAACAGCATAGTAGATTACAGATTTTTTTTTTAAGGCCTTTATAAAGGTCTAGGATAACTTTCTACTGATGTTCAAGATGACAAATCAAGGTATACTTATTGGTAAAAAGTATTTTACAGTTGGATGAGGTAATCATTTTATGTAGTCATTAATTTTAGATCTCCCTTAAACACATGCTAACTATGCTCCTAACTAACAATATAATTGAAAGTTTGGCATTTTACTTCTTTTATTCTTAGGACTTTAAATTTCTTTTTATTTTGGATTATTATATAGCACAATTACTAGGCAACAAATGGATCTAAGAATTATAAACTGATATATGCTTTAAAAAACACATTGAGGGGGCAGCTGGGTAGCTCAGTGGATTGAGACCCAGGCCTAGAGATGGGAGGTCCTAGGTTCAAATCTGGCCTCAGACACTTCCTAGCTGTGTGACCCTGAACACGTCACTTAACCCCCATTGCCTAGCCCTTACCACTCTTCTGCCTTGGAGCCAACACACAGTATTGATTCTAAGATGGAAGGTAAGGGTTTAAAAAAAAACAAAAATCTCCCCACATTCACTATTTATCTCATTGAAACATGAAAATAAAAAGTATGAAAAGGGCTGAATTCCTCTGAAGATACTGGTAAAGGCTAAATGATCATTATAACATTTAGATTTTTATTATTTTAGTCCCACTATTTAGCTAGTAATAATATATTTATTTAGCTCTTTAAGATTTACCAAATACTTTTTTCACAACAACCTTGTGAAGTTACAAGTATTAGCATCTCAATTTTAAAGATGAGGAAATGGAATCTTCAAGAGGACATGCCCAAAGACACAATGGAGCTAAAAAGTGTGACATTCAGAATTCAAACCTAGGACTGATGCTCTTTCTACTTATACAATCCTGCTTTCCATTACCATGTGTTAAAATTAAACAGGGGATAATTATCAGGATCATTCCAATGACCTTGCAAAAGTAGTAATTATACATTTTATTTTTTCTTCTCTATTTTCTGGTTCATTTTCAGTACTCTCTTATTATCAAAAATGAGTAACCTTGAAACTTAATGTATATGAACAAGTTCAATAGGGCATTTATATTCCACAGCAACTTTCATCTAGAACCATTTTGAAAAGTTTTTGACTTAAAAAAAATTCTAAGCCAAGGTAAATGCTCCCCCCAATAATTTTTTTTAAACCCTTAACTTCTGTGTATTGGCTCATAGGTGGAAGAGTGGTAAGGGTGGGCAATGGGGGTCAAGTGACTTACCCACGGTCACACAGCTGGGAAGTGTCTGAGGCTGGATTTGAACCTAGGACCTCCCGTCTCTAGGCCTGACTCTCAATCCACTTAGCTTCCCAGCTGCCCCGCCCCAATGATTTTTTTACTTTTCTGACTTTAAAGAGTCTGCTTACCTGCTATCAGCTTTTGTAGAGCACCCTTATCTCCATTAATAGCAGCAGCATGAACTTGGGATGCTAAAGAAGAACCACTAAGGACCCAGCTCTCTGAAGTGGTCATAGTTTGATGAGCCTATGCAACCTGAATCAATTGATAAAATATAATTAATGTCATACAAAAGAGATTCCCACACTACTTCTATATTTATCCTTATCATCTCTACGAAATAGATAGATTACATAAAAGTCATTCTTTTAGTTTTATAGAAAAAAGTTATCTTTTCCATTTTAAAAACGTTTGTACTAAAAAATTCTTTCACTAATTACGAAATCCTATTATGTTGGTATGGAGATTACATTGGACTCTTGCAAGATATGCTAGTGGGACATAAGTTTGGGAATAAGGTTACAATACAATTTCATTGAAAGATCAAGTCTGATGTTTCATACTTAACTTATGAACTCTAGACACTCTTTACTGGCAGGTCAGTTGTTAGGGGATGAATTCTTTGACTATTGCAACCCATGAAACAAAGAAAAATTTCCAAAAGAATCTTGAATTTTGTGGATGAGGGAGAACAGTGGTTGGGCAGAAGCAGTGGGAGAAGGCGCACCACCCCCTTCCTCACCCCAAGGAAAAGGGGATAGACTAAGTTAGGAATCAGTTTTTAGGCCACCTAGAAACACTGGAGTATATACAGTGTAACTATAGTTAGATCTTTGTCTTAAGGCCAAGGAATTGATTTACTGCTAGTAGAACTGAATCCTACAATGCTGACATTCTCAACAAATAAGATCAGAAAACAAAAAGTAGTAGTAGTTAAAGGAGAGCTTACTGATTTTCCAGGCCAAGGAAAACAAAAGAGTTAGAAGAACTGGTTTAATTGGCCTAAAAGGCATTAAGAAACATAGTTTCAAAAACTAATTGGTAATCTTATCTTGCAGTGCTTACAATAAGCATGAACAAAAAAGATCATCTCCAAAGAGGACAGTAGCAAATGCACTAACATATTAGAGCAAGTGTCCTCTACCTTTTCTTGTCATGGACCCCTTAGGGCAGTACAGTGATCTCTTCTCAGAATAATATTAATAAGTACATAAAATAACCTACACTTAAATGATTACAAAAGAAATCATTACACTAAAATAACTGTAAAATAATCCACCACGAATTCATGGCCCCTAGGTTAAGAACTCTTCTGTTAATAGGTAAATAAGCAGAAAAATTCTATTAAGAATGACAAGACCCTCTGAACAAAGTCAACAAATGACTTCTATGTTCAGTGACTTCATTGGGAGGGTGGCAATGGATAAAACATGTTAGCATATATGGCTCAGATGCAGAAAAGGAAGAAGCTAAAGAACTGTAGATCACTTAAAAGATTAAGCCTACACTTTACTCCAGGAGAAATAGAAGGCATTAAATATGAGCACTAGAAAAAAATTATATGTAAAATGAAATTAACTAAACCTTTATAGAGGAAATTTGGTTACTACTGTGGGACTTATACTAGAATCATCTGGACTGGACTTAACTAGAGTAGGATTGCTGGTTAGTTAGATCAAAGGTTAAAAAAATCATAATGATTAAAAAAGGACAAAGGTAAGGAAAGAAGAAAGATACCACCAATAATATCAATAAATTCAACTTGATCTATTCAAACAAGCTCTAAAGTGAGAAATGGAAAAAGGTAAAGTTATTGACCTTATTATCCCCAAAGTTTAAATGATATAATGCAGTCACCACAATGAGGTCAAAAGAGTTTAAAAAATTGCCCTAATTAGTAAATATTTTATTTTCTTGCCAAACAGGGAGACATGATAGCCAAATGTGACACCAGTTTAAAATATAAACTCATTTATAAAACCTAGAGAGGATAATAGCAGATTACCAGTGTCACCTTAAAAAAATCACTAAAAGCGAATTGAAATCGTCTATTGAAAACTTGTTGTACTCTCTCATAGAGCCAAATCATACCAAGGCCCTTCATTGGTGAAATGACAAGAAAAACAAATAGGTGAAAATGGAGTAAGTATATCAGTACTCTTATAATTTATTTTCATATTAGTTACAGAGAACGATGAGATTTTGACTCTAGCATTTCAATTTCCAATGTGCTAGACCAGTGATGGCAAACCTTTTAAGAGAGTACTGTACCCCCCACCCCCCATGTTGAGTATGCCCTGTCCTCTCCCTTACCCCACATAGGGGAAGGAGAAAGTGCTTGCTGCTACATGGAGGGGTGGAGTATGTGAAAAAATATCATTAGGCACAGTGGAGAAGGGGAGGGGAGCAGTTCTGCCCGAGTCTCTCTGCCTTTCTAGTAATGAGCTGGGGTAGGGAGGAAGGGTGGCCGAGTGCCCACAGAGAGCACTTCATGTGCCATCTTTGGCACCCATGCCATAGGCTGGCCATTACTGTGATGGTTAAGTAGATGAATTCAGGAAACTAGAGAAGGTATACACCAAAGAAATTTGTGCTGGAAGTGACACTGTTTGAAAGCTTTGGGAGTTACTATTATTAGTAGTAGTATTATATTTATTTTTACAAAATATTTCAGGAAGAAGATATTCCTTCTTTGCAAAAAAGGAGGGGAAAATCACAAATACAACAACTAACTAAAAAAAAAAGCAATTAAGAGAGCATCAATATATCACCTTTATATCTGATATATCACCTTTACAAATCTTTGTGAGAATGACCAATACCCAAATATAGGGTAGGTTTCTTGAAAATATTAAAAGAGAACAAATATGCTTTCACAAATTATTCTCTACAGGAGATTATAGTTTTTTAGTCATATAATCATAAGATTATAAGATCATACAAGTTTCCTTTATAAACACGACTATGTGTTTAGCCTTGCTCCAGGATCCTCTTGTTACCAATTTCAAAGGAGATATCAGAGAGGTTTAACATATCAGTGTCATGGAGGTTCAATTGAAAGTAGAATCTCCTATACATATATAGTAAGACCTCCCAGATGTTCTCGTTTGGGGACACTGACCAAATTTCAAATTCCAGAATGTTATTGAGGCTCATCAATGAAATCTGTGAAGCAGTAGCAACTGTTATACAGTAAAAAGCTATGGATTTGGAGAAAGGGGACCTACGTTTGAATCTTACTTCTGGTATTTACTCCCTATATAACTTTGGGCAAGTGACTTCTCAGGCCTCAGTTTCCTCACTGGTGAAATGATAGGGCTGGATTGTATCCCTTCCAGCTCTAAGTTCCAAGACCATTCTAAAGTAATTGGTATAACGATTTGTGCAATAATGAATATGATTAAAATTATTTAATGAACAGGATGAAAATTACTTAATGTTCAGAAAACAACAGGCAGTTGAATGACATTGTTGTAGTTGGGTCAGGTACTGGAGAAGGACAATGAATTAGTAAATTAGGCCCAGAATTGAAATGAAAAAAAAAAAAAGAGTGAGGAAGATTGAATTTGGGAAATTAAACAATGATTTCTAATTATCCCAAGATGATCCTTAGTGCCAAGACCCACTTTTTAAAAACCCTTACATTCAGTCTTAGAATCTATACTAAATATCTGTTCCATGGCAGAAGAACTATAAAGGCTAAGCAATTGTGGTTAAGTGACTTGTCCAGGGTCACCCAGCTAGGAAGTATCTGAGGCCAGATTTGAACTGCTGTCTCCAGGCCTTAGCCTATCTACTGAACCACCTAGTTGTCCCAAGGCCCATCTTTTAAAATTTTAATTCTTATTTAATTCATTAGATATTCCCAATTACATGTAAATTTTTTAAAACAATCATTAAAAATTTTTTTTGAGTTCTAAATTCTCTCCCTCCCTCCAACTACTCCCTCCTTCTTGAAAAGGCAAGCAATTTGATTTTGATTATACATGTGAGATCATGCAAAACATACTTCCACATTAAAAGGCCTATCTTTTTAACACAAATGTTTCTCCAATAATACTATATTGTTGCAAATACTGAATCATCCAAAGAATTCAAACTACAACCCAGTAACCCAAGGAGGCTGTAACACATTTCCAAAGGCAAGATATAGCATAATTGAGAAAATGTATGATTAGAAGGTAGATGAATAGTTGATACAGTGGATAGAATGCTGAACTTGGGAGTCAGGAAAATTTAAGTTTAAATCCTGCCTCAGACACTTAGCACCTTTGTGACCCTGGGCAAGTCACTTCATCTCTCTTTGCCTCAGTTTCCTAAATTTTAAAATGAGAAAACAGCACCTACCTCCCATCGTTATTGTGAAAAAAACGAAAGATATGACATATATATAGCATTTTGCAAATCTTGGAGCATTATATATTTTGTGCTATTGTTTGCTATGATGATACTGGTCACTTAGTGTAACAGCTCAGGAACTCCACTGGTACCCATGAAATGTAAGATACTTAACATATTTCCAAAGACACTCTTTGGAGGATCCATAGAAGAAAACCGATTAGACCTTTACTGGTTTAGAGGGCATGAATGAGTTACCACCTGCATCAATAAGAATGCTCCTATCAATGAGATCACTGATTCATTTAAGTAAAACTTTCTTCTCTCATCTCTTGACACTCTACATAGGAAAATGCAGATTGACACATTCAGTGGGTTCCATCATTCACAAAGCCTATTTACTATGCTGTCAACAGAGGGCCCAAGGCATACTTGGTAGGTGGGCAAAGCTGTTGCTCACCTCCCCCTGCCTATCCTCATCTCCATTCTGGAAGGTGTGAAAGAGCATGATGTGGTGGCAAATCACTAGCCTGGAAGTCTAGTCATCTAATATTGTACTGTAGAAGGTACTGACAATGTAGAGGGTACAGTGAGGGAGTAAGAGGCTAGAAAATATAAACTCTAAGAGACCTTCCAACTCGAAGAGGCTATAATTTGGAAGTTAGGAAGTCATTAGTCAGGAAATCCTGAATCTAACCTCTGCTCTGTCCCTGACAGAGACTGATTTCTGTGTAAAAATGTAGAAAAAGGGTGCTGATTTTGTCATGTTAGAGATATGATGTGAAACTGTCTTCTTTTCTTCTATGGCCATGAATAGTTGTTTTTTCCTTCCTTCTGTATACCAACCCCCCACTTCCAACAAATTTTGAGATATAATATTTATAATTAGTTCTTTAGAAACCATAATTTGGTAAAAAAAAAAAAGTGATTCAATAAGGAAAATGTGGTTTTATAAGGAGATTAACAGAATTGTCATAATCATATTTTGTCTTCAATTACATTTTATAGTTTAGGAAGGTATCTATTCTGGATGGGAAAATTTATTATTATATCAAGGTAATCATATTGATTTAAATTGTAGATGATACCAGAAATCTTCCTCATCTAATTACCTGTACTGCAAACTTCTGTATTTCTGCTAATAGTACCAACTATACAGGATCACAATCTGTCACAGACTCTTTTCTTTCCCTTGCCTTCCATACCCAATGAGTTGCAAAAAATTGGTGAGTCTATCCCACAGTATCTTTTGCATGTTCCTCATCTACAATATCTCTGTAACTGCCCTAGTTTAAGGCCCTTAATTGTTTCTCAGCTGGTTTACTATGAGTTTCTAGAGCAGAGGTTGGCAACACACGGCTCTTGAGCCATATCTGGCTCTTTTGAGGGCCAGATATGGCTCTTTCTGCAGTAGCCATTAAGTCAATTTTTTTTCAGGCGCTGTTACAGGAGCACGCACTGTTAGCACTGTATGGCTCTCACGAAATTATATTTTAAAAAATGTGGCGTTTATGGCTCTCACGGCCAAAAAGGTTGCCGACTCCTGCTCTAGAGAGAGAGCAATTTGGAGAATTCTAATTTAAGGTCTTTCATGGTCTGGATCCAATGTCTTATTTCAAACTATTCCCCTTTTAGTTCTCTCTACATTCTAATCATATTAGACTATCCATTCTTCTCTTATCTCTCTCTATCCCTCTAGAATGAATTTCCTTCTCTTACTCTCCCAGGATTCCCAATTTCTGTTGAAAAAATTTCTTTAAGGCTTCTAATTCTGGTATTGCATTTTTTTCACAAAACCTTATCTTATCTCTCAACCTGTGATTTCTCATTATACTTTGTCTGGAAAGTCCTTTTTGCCCTTATAACAATCTCCTCTTTTAACAATTATTTGTGTTCTATTTCCCAAACTCTCACTCCAGTTTGATTGTAAACTCCTTAAGACCAAAGTACAGGTCATATCTATCTTTATATTTCCAACACTAAGCAAGATGCTTTGCATATATTAGGTACTAATTATATATCTTTCTTGAGAATTGAACTGGATTTTCTTTCTGGTGCCATACCATTAGCACTTGGAGACAGAAAATCCAAACCAGTGAAACAATTTTCAAGGAGCAGCTAGTACCTTGGGCTACTCCTTAGAAAGGGATTATTCTTCAAATCCAAAAAACATTTATCAGCCTGACTTAGAGCAGTCTCACTGGTTCCAAATAATTGTCCAGAACACCAAGAATCAAAAAAATACAGTTTCCACTGAAAGCATGCCACTACGACCTCAATCTGAAGATCTGGCAGAGTTGCAAGACAAATCTCTTCAGTCAACTTAGCTCATGCTACCTCTTGTCAATGACAAGCAGTACTGGATCAGTCTCTACTATAGAGGTTGTCTTCCTAATGATGGTAAAGGCCAGGCGTTCATGCTCACATTGTATTGATCTGGAAGGCTTGTGTTGACATTCTAGAAGTAAAGATCCTGAAGGGATCCTTATCTATCAGGGTTAAGTACCTGAAGGCATTTGAAGGAACTAGAAAACATTCTTTGGGTTTCAAGTACATCAGTTGTTCCCTGCACTGGAAAGAATCGTATTACTAGAGATGACTACTGAGATGAACACAAATCAGATACTAAGAAACACGTGTTCTTATGTGCCGGTAAACATGAGCTGGCTATCCTAAGCCTATAAGGTAGGGTTACATTTGTGGATTGAGGGGTACCACATTTGGATTCTCTGAGCTGCGATTTAGTTATCAGGGAAGATACCTTCCAGTTTCTCCCCTTTCCTATATGTATTTTGACTGCTCCTGTGTACTGTTTCCACTGAGTGGATGGATACCTCCTCCAAGCAAGCAATCAATTAATCAGTATCAACACATATAAAGCATCTATTATGTACCAAGCATGGTGCTAAGTGCTGGGGATACAAAAAGGGGCAAAAGACAGTCCTTGCCCTCAAGAAGCTTAAATTCCCTTCAGGAAGGTGGATGTCTAGGGGACCCCTCTTCCCCAGCCAAAAGAGTAATCTGTGCTGACAGCTCCTGGTTAGGGAGAGGGGAGGAGCTATGCTTTCCTTAGTTTGTCACCGTGGGACCCCTAGAAATGAGGCCCAGGGAGTGTGTGTGTGGGGATTTGTTCCCTCTACTGTTCATGACAGCCCTGAGCTCCCCTTAAGGTGATTTCACCCGCCCCCGACATTTGACTCACCCTCACGTCCTTCGGGAACAACATCCCACAGGCAGTTCCACCTAAGTAGTTAAAAGCCAGACCCCCACAACTCTCCAGGTCCCAGAAGAATACTTCCGCTCAAACCCGGCGGTGGCTCTAGCCACGGGTCCCCGTAGAGTAAGGGGAAGAGGGGCGTTAACGGGACACCCCGAGCGCTTTTCCAGTGCGTTCTGGGAATTGTAGTTGCGAGTCGGTCAGACGCGAGCTCATCCACAAGGGCCTCCTTTCCTATCCTAAACTGCTACGCTCGGAAAGTGGAGGTAGGGGGTGGGGCCTGGGGAGGGCCAGTGGCAAGTGGAATCAGGCCGGCGCCTTCAAGTGCCGCGGTGCCTGTTGGGAAAGCGAGTTCTCGGTTCCTTTACCGACTCGTAAGGTTTTCGGGACTACAGTTCCCGGCGTGCTCCGCAGTGGCCAGGACCTGGAAGTGAGGGCGTGCGGGCCCTCTCTGGAAGTTGTCCCGGGTGTTAGTTGCTGGATCCCCGGGTCGAGAGGACGAGGCGCTGCAGTCGCCCTAGGAGCAGCCGCCGCCGCCGCTGCAGCTCCGCTACCTCCTCCTTCTCCTCCTCCTCCTTCTCCTGAAGCTTGGCCACCGCCTCCACCTCTCCTTGCCCGAGACCCTTTCGCTACAATGAAAGCTGCCATCTTCTTGCCCTCCCCCGACCTCCGATGCTCCCTGCTGCTTTTGGTGAGTCGCTGACATCTCCCTGCTTCTCCTGCTGCGGGCCAGACCTGGTGGTGCGCGGAGCCGCGACCCTGTCTGAGGCGCCGCTGCCGGAGCCTCCAGAGGGGAGCCGGCCCCGGCCCCGCCCCCGCCGGCTCCCCGCGCTGCCTCCTCCCCTGCCCGGGGTCTCGCTCCCCAGCGGCCTGCTCCCTCCGGTCTGGCCGGACTACGGTGGGTGGGGCGGACCTAGGCTAGAGGTTTGGGGCATCGGGGCCGAGCCCTCCGCGGTGTGGTGGTGCTGGTGGCCTGACCATTGGACCTCCAGGATGGGAGGGAATTCCCAGGCGGCCCGGCGCCAGTGGCTCTGAGAGTGGTAGGCGTGAGACAAATGCGGAGAAGGGAAGACTGAGGTTCTAGAGGCTGCATGAAGTACCAGAGGCCGCCCTCTCCCCCTTCCCGGGATCGAAGGGCGGGATGGGCAGATACAGAGATTCTCTTACTACAGCTTTGAAGGTGGGGAGGGACCCAGGCCTGGGGTCCCGGGGTTGTGGCCTCGCTCGCTGTGTGCATGGGGGGTGGGAGTGCTTGGAAATGTCAGTCCTGGAAGACCGTGGTGGGGGGAAGCCCCTGGTGCGAAGCTGACAGGTGCGGCGGCTGGTTCCTCTCCCTCTCTACCCCTTAAACCATGCCCCTTTGGTGGATCCCTCTGTTGTGGCTACATGTGATTGGTTGGAAACACGGAACTTGTCTGGCTGACACTCTGCCCAGGGGGTGGGGGCAGCTGGTGGCAGCGCTATTTCTAGATGGCTTGAACCTTCAAACTCATCTGAACCCATTATTTCTTCCCTGGACACTAAGCTAGGTTGGGAGAATGTACCAAGTCTTCTGCATGCACCCACCCATACCTGCCTTGAGATGTGCTGGAACACCCAGAGTTTATAGTTTATATGTCGTGATATTGAGGACCTTTCCCCATGTATCCATGCTTCCCCAACACACCTTGAGTATGGTAGCACCCTAGGTGACCCATCATAGACAAATTTAACTTTGGAAAAGGACCAAAGCCTGCCTGGGCTTTTGTGACACTGGATAGGTACATCGTGGACATTTACCAGAATACTGATTTAGAAAGTTTTTTAACCTTAATGGAATTGTAGACGGAACCCTAGAGATCATCTTTTAACCATCTTTCTCATTTTGCAGATAAGGAATTAGGGCTGAGGTTAAGGAATTTTCTTGGGCTTACAATGAATGCCACTGCTAAGAGGAGAATACTATTTCTGTACAACTGGATGAGACCATCTCATTCATCTCCCTGTTCTTGTAGTTGAGGAATTGAGACTGAGTGAAGTTAAAAAATCTGCCCAGGATTTCATAGTGAATACCATTTTCCTGACTAGAATACCAGTTCAGTTCTACTAACTTTATTTATTTATTTATTTAAACCCTTAACTTCTGTGTATTGACTTATAGGTGGAAGAGTGGTAAGGGTAGGCAATGGGGGTAAAGTGACTTGCCCAGGGTCACACAGCTGGGAAGTGTCTGAGGCCGGATTTGAACCTAGGACCTCCTGTCTCTAGACCTGGCTCTCAATCCACTGAGCTACCCAGCTGCCCCCTCAGTTCTACTAACTTTAAATACTCACCAGGTAGTGGTTCAGAGGCTCTGGAAGGTATTCTGGTCTAGAAGTTATTTGACAACTCCTTTTATGTAAAAAAGACATTTCTATGGACCTGTGTTCTTATCTTTAAAGGTATTCCGTTTGCTAGCACATATCCCAACTCATCTATTTTTATCACTTGTACATAAAAAGTATGGGGGGAGAAACATAAGAAAATTAGAAAATAGAAAAAATATTGAACAGGAAAACTACTATAAAGCAGATGTAATTTCCTATAAGATTTTGTCTAGTTCACACCATGACAACTTAATAAATTACTTGAAGAAGATTGAGACAAGATTTATGAGTGACAGCATTTCAGGATAGGAACTTTGGATTGAAATCCCCTCTGCAACATTTCTCAAAAATGTTTGCTGGAGGACCTCAGACTAGGGGAATCTACTATTTCCTAAATCCCTTTTCACTTTTAAACAACTCTAATTAGTAAGAAGTAAGTGTTTTCCCTTTATTAAGTTTGGGGAAGTTTAGAGCAAATGGAAATTTTTTTTCTTTACTAACTAATGTACATTACTATTTCTGCCCTTTTGGACCAGATAAATGAATTTAATTCCTCCTCTGCCTGTCAGTCTTTTAAGCACTTTAATTAAAGACTTTAGTGTGTCTCCTTTTTCCCTAATCTCACTCTTAACAAGGCATGGCAACTGAATGGATGTGAGAATTGAGGGAGAAAGGATCATTCTGAGTTATGATTTGGTGGAATACTATAGTCCTCTTGACAGAAATAGGTAAATTTAGGGGAGGAATCTGGGATTAAGGGGAAAAGATGATGAGTTTCAGGTGGAATATGCTAACTTTGAGATGACAATAAGTTTGTCTTAGTAGAAGCTGTTCAGGAGACAATGAGGCAAGCAAGGCTGGATTTCAGAAGAGAGTTAATGCTAGATATATTCATTTTAGTTATTTTTAGAGAGATCATTGAATACATGAGTATAATGATCATGTTACTTGGAGAGAGAATGTAGAAAGTTCAGATCCTTGAGGGGTACCCTTTCTTTTTAGGGGGTTGATAGGAGAAGGAGGAAGTAGAGATGAATGATAAAAGTAGGAGAAATCACTGTCGGGGAAGCTTAGTAAGGTTTGGAGGAATGGGAGGAGGAGTGGTTATCCATGTCAACAGTTAAATGGAGATAGGATAGAATACCTTTTCTAGGAACTTGATTACCTATCCTGCCCTAAAATCTCTGCTGACTTCCAGTCTCACATCTCCTTTTACCTTTCAGACATCTTGAATTGGATGTCCAGTAGAAATCTTAATTCATTCAAAATAGAATTCATTATTTTTCCCCTTAAGATCTCTCCTTCACCTCTCACCTTATTCATTACCCTATTACCAATTACTACATCCTCCTAGTCCCTCAGGCTCAAAACCTAGGAGTCATCCTGGATTCCTTACTATTTCCTTGACTAGTCAGTTTAACTTCTGCAACATCTCTTCATTCTTCCTCCTTCTCTCTTCTTATGTCGCTACCATTCTAGGGCAGGCCCTCATTAACTCATTGCAGGTAGGTTTTCTTGCGTCATGTCTCTTCTCATTCCAATCTGTCCCTTCCATTGAGCTACCCACCCACACACACCTCTCAAGTGGCTCCCTGTCACCTCCAGGATCAAATACAAAATGCTCTGTTTGGTATTCAAAAGTCTTCATAATGTAGGCTCTTCCTACCTTTCCACTCTTCTTATACCTTACTCCATACTACATACTTTGATTCAGTGATGCCGGCTGTTCCATGAATAAAACTTACCTCTTCTCAGGTCCAGTTATTTTTCTGATTGATCTTTCATTTGAGGAATCCTCTTCCTTCTCCATTTTTACCTTTGATCTTCCTGGCTTCCCAACTAAAATTTCATCTTTTACAGGAAGCCTTCCCCAACCCCTCTTAATTCCAGTGACTTTCCTCTGTTAATTTCCTATTTATCCTGTGTTTAGCTGGCTTATATATATTACATATATGTATAAATTTTTTTATTGTCTCCCTCATCAGATTGTAATTCCTCTAGGGCAGGGACTATCTTCTGTTTTGTGTGTGTGTGTGTGTGTGTGTATATGTTTGTTGGCAGTGCCTATCATAGAATATAGATGCTTAATAAAGGTTTTGTTGATTGATTAATTGATTGAAATGGAGGGGATGGCATGGTCATATAAAAGTTTAAGGATAAGAAAGACCTAAAGATGTTGGTGAACAGCAGAGAAGGAGCCTGTATCTGTATAGAGAGATTAAGCATGAGAAAGAAAGGAAGTGAAAGATCAAGCTGTTAGTGGAGATGGAAGGGAATGGATCAAGGGCATAAGTGAAGTTGTTAACTTGGACAAAGAAGGACCTTCTTTATTCCTGAGTTTGGAGCAAAGGATTGTGGAAATATATATGGAACTGTGGAATAGGAAAAATGAGACTTCAAACTGGGCCTTTATTTTCGCTATGTAAAGTAAGAAAGCAAGTGGGGTTTTTTCCCCCTGAAAAAGAAAGAGAAAAAGTTTTAGGGGGTAGGGGAGAGGGAAAGTTTGTAACACTGTGTGGTCACTTTCACCTGACCTGGCTTACTTTTCAATCGTTAAGCCTGCATTCATTATAGTGTACCAATATTTTTCATATGAACTTTTGTCCAACCATTTTTCTCCATCTTCTATTTTCACAGTTGAATTTCTGAATCTAAGAGTAAGACTATATTTGTAATTATAAAATTTTATCTTTTTTAGATTAATTTTAGATTCTTAGATTCTTTTAGATTCTTTAGATTTAGACAATTGAAGTTTTTTGGGCCTATTACAGTTTTTTGATTAGCCAGTGTTAATTTACCTCTCCCAGTTTCTTTTGTAAGCCAAAAACTTGAAGAGCATGCTCTCCAGAACTCTACCTAAGTCATTGATAAAAATGCTGACCAGAACGGGGCCTAGGGCAGAAACTTGTGGCATTCCTCTAGAAACCTCTCCTCAGGTTGACATGTAGCCATTAATCAGTCAGTACTCTGGTGGAGTGCTTATTTAATCAGTTCTCACATTCACTGAACTCTACTATCTAGTACATATTACTTAATATTATCTCCAAGGATATCACAAGAGATTTTGTCCTTAAGTTAAAAAATAAAACTACAGTAATGTTAATGAGAATACAAGCCAGCCTGGTTTTTCAAATATTCACTTGGGAAATTTTTTAATAAAAAGGTTATGGTCTGGTCAATCAACAGGTAGTTAAATGCTAATTCTATGCAAAACATTGTGCTAGATATTATACTGGTTATAAACCTGTGGCTCCTAGCCTCAAAGATTTGTAATCTCATTTGGAAGATAAGGCATAGACAAATGACAAACATGATCCCACAAGTGAGTTACAGACAGGAAATTCCATTGGAGGACAGGGAAGGGAGAGAGACAGTATAGTGTAGTAAGTATATCACTGGACTTAAAACTAAAAATCCTGTTCTTGTTTTTGTTCTGCCATTTACTGCTTGTATGATTTCTGGTTAAGTTGTTTCACCTTTCTTGGCCTAAATTTCTTCATCTATAAAATAAGGACATCTAGAGAGAAGATCTCTAGTTCATTGTTGTGTTTTGTTTTTGATCTTCCTGGCTTCCCAACTAAAATCTCATCTTTTACAGGAAGGATGCATTTCATTATGGATCTGTTAAATTTGAGGTGTCAGAGATTCATCCAAGTGGAAGCACATAGAATGATGTTAAGCTCTGGCATTCTTGGATTCTTCTCTGAGAGGTCACAGTAACTTAACCTGGTCAATAAAAGCTTTAGGCGTTAAGATGGAAGTTCAGATGAAATTAGAAAGATGACTGAAGATTTATCCAATATGAGAGAACTTAAAAAAAAGAAGGGTCAGTGAAAACAAAGGGATAGAGGTGAGAATGTGCAATGAGTAGGCCAGTTTAGATATAGAACTGAACATTTGTGTTGTAGGCAATAAAAAACAGGTAGGTTGGAGCAATTCTTTGTAAGTCTGAGACCTAAGCTTAGTAGTTTGTTCTTGATTCTGTAGGCTTTGGTAATTGTTATATTTAGAATTTAGATATTATATAGATATATATTTTATATCTATATAAATGCCGGGAATCAATAATTCAGATTGATTCCATAATTAAAATAGACCCAACTCAGGATCAGCTTTATGGTAGTTTATTTACAATTAGGAAGGTAAAAGGTAGGGAAATAGAAAGACTGAGAGGGTAGCCCGGGCCAGCTGAAGCCCGGGCCAGCTGAGGCCCGGGCAGAGAGAGGATTAAAAGGTTAATTAAACTAGGCTGCAAGCCAGGAGGCTTTAGCAATTAGAGAGGCAAGAAACCTACTTGAGGTAGAGAGTCTGGAAACACAAGGCAGGCCCAAGGAAGTCAGCCTAACTTACCCACATGACAATTCAGAGGGGAAGCTGCCTGAGGTCTCAGCCGAGATCCTTTAGCACCAAGTTCAAAGTGGGAATTCCCTCAACAGGAAGTTACCAACATACTTGAAGAGATAGTGTCTTTCGTCACTTCCTGTGGGTCCATCTCTAATTCAAGTGGACAAATGGCAGCCTCTGCACTGATTTGGACTGTCTAAAGGGCAGTCCCTTGTTCTTGATTTGTTACTTATTGTCACCTGTGGGTAACTCATCTCCCCTCCCCACTAAGGGAGGTGGGGATGACATTATCTCTGATAGCTAGAGTTTTAACTATGAATGGAATTGAGCTAATTCCATTTACACATGTAAGAATTAAAATTTAGTTATTATAGCTATATATTAAAATTATGTGGCCGCCAGGAATCAACAATTCAGGTTGATTCCGTAATTAAATCAGACCCAAGTCAGCATCGGGTTGAGGAGTTTATTTACAATCAGGAAGGTAAGTAGGGATAAAGGGAAGAGGGAGGTTAGAAGTCTAAATAATGAAGCTGTAAGCCGCAAGGCCCAACAGCCGGATAGGCAGAGTTTAGAATTGGCCCAGCTAGGCCAAGGAAGCCAGCCTAACTTACCCACGTGACAATACAGAGTGTAAGCTGTCTGTGGTCTCAGGAGATGCTTCTTCCTCCAGTTCCAGAGGGCAACTGCCCCCACAGGAAGTTCACTCACTTACTTAAAGAGATCCTGTCTTTCATCACTTCCTGTGGTCCACCTCTAATTCAAATGGACAAATGGCAGTTTCTACATTGATTTGGACTGCCCAAAGGGCAGTCCCTTATTCTTAATTTGTTACTTATTGTCACCTGTGGGTAACTCGTCTCCCCTCCCCACTAAGGGAGGTGGGAGTGACATCATTAGCACGCCTGGGTTGAGTAGATTTTTGACTATTAATGGGATAGAGCTAATTCTATTTACACACACATAATCCACTGAAAGCTCATCAGTAGGATAATTATAGGATAAAAGATTAGGAAAATTAAGTTGATAGATATATGCAAGACGCTTTGGAGAGAAGAGAATCTGAAGATAGAATTTTATTTAATAACCAGTATTGAAGATGGCAGAGTAAATGGGAAGAAAGACATTACTGCAAGAGAAGGAGAAAGGAATATCAATTGACTAGTATATTGGGATCTAAAGGATGAATGAACTTGGGGATAACAGAAGACTAATGTGAAAAATGGCATAGTTCATTTCATGTAGAAGAAGGGGGATTATTGCTTATTCCATTGTGATTAGTAAATTATTTTAACTGTTTTTGAGTCCAGAAGATTTTATTATGTATGTTATCACTAAGAGCTGATGGAAACTAACAGAATTTTAAGGTTAATGTTATATCCCATCTGTTTTCCTTTAGGACTTTGCTCCATCAATCATCTCTTTTCTTTCTTTCATCTCCAGTCTCTCCTTTACTGTTTCCTTCTCATCTTTGTGTACACATGCTTAGGTGTCTTTTTTTCCCTCTTTGAAACACCTTCTTTTGACTATTCTCCATGACCTTATAGGGTCAGAGGTTTAAAACCCAAAGAAACCTTACAGGTCGGTCATCTAGTCCAACTTCTCATTTTATAGATTAGGAAACAGAACAGTAGTAGATCACTTTTTGTGTTCTTTTGTATAAATCTTTCCAGGATTATGCTATATTAAGTTTGTGTTTTTTTTTCTTTGTAAAAAAAAAAGTATAAAAAAGCTTTATCTCTGAGTTTGTGAAAACAAGATTTTAAAATAATTAAACAATTGTAATTATCCATAAAAGTACTTTATGTTCTCGACAAATTCTATTTGTAGAAATTAGTGAGGCATTATTTGTCATCCTGTGGAGGTACAGAGTAAAATTAAAATGTCTTCTTATACTTTAAGGAAAATGAAGTCTTATGCTTTCTCTTGTGATGAGATGATATGTTGGACAAATAACTTTACCTTTCTGGGCCATAGTTTCCTCAACTGTAAAATAAGGGTGTTAGACTTTTAGGATTATTAAGCTTCTTTCATCTCTATGACAATGATGGTAGTTTCATTTCTCCATTTATTCACAACTAAATTTCTTTGGGAAAAAAAAATTTACCTACATTCCCACTTCCTCCTCAGTCACTCCCCCATAACCATTTGTAATTTGGCATCTTAGTTCTCTTACCCATCTTTTATTTTTCCTTTTCTATTTCACACTTTCATTTTCCTGGCTTCTTTCTCCAAGGTTTCTCAAGGTTTCATCCTCAGCTTTCCTTTGTTTCTTTATATTTGCTTCTATTCTAATACCATTTATTCCTATAGTCTCATTTATCCCAGATTTCTGCTTCCAAACTTGATTCTTCTTCTGATCACTAGGCTTGTATATAAACTGCCTATAAAACATAAAGATCCCATTGATAACTTAAACTTAACATATCTGTTGCTGGTGGCACCACCATTCACCTAGGCTCATATTTGGAACTTTGGTATTATTTTTGAATCTTTCTTCTCCCTCTTCTTTCATATCTAGTTAGCTGCAAGGATTTGTTGATTCTTCCTCAGCAGTACTAGCTCCTTCGCTCTGTTCCAATCCATAAACCCTGAGTACAGGCACTTTTTAATGCTTGCTTGGAGAATTGCAATTGACCGGTAATAGGAGAACAAGGGAAGGAAACAAGCATTTATTATGTGTCAGACTCTGTGCTAAGCACTTCTCACAACAATCCTGGAAGGTAAGTGCTATTATTATTGTCATTTGACTATTGAGGAAACTGAGACATACAGAGGCTATGTGACTTGCCCAAGGTCCCACAGGTAAATATCTGAGGTTGTATTTGAATTCTGTTCTTATGGATTCCACAATCAGTACTTTAACCACTGTGTCACTTAGCTGCTCTAATAGTCTTTCTCCACTCTGTTTCCCCTTCAGTTGTTCTTGTAATTATCAGACTAATATCTGTTCATCACTGCACAGGGTCCTCTAGTGATGGAATAAAGTTTTTCTACAAATTTGTAATTATATTAGCTTTTTTCCTCCTATAATTGCTTTTTTAAGAATTATGAACTTATAATCATCAATTTCAATATACAAAGAAAAAAGAGGTCTGCCTATGAAATTATCAATTTCTATTACATATACACCTTGGATTTTTCCTTTCTTTTGCCCTTTTTTATACTACTTCCTATCCTAGGAATGCTTTGAGGCTCCTATTACATGTTAAATTCTTACCCATTCTTTCAAATATAACTCAAATATCACCTTTTCCTTGAAGCCTTTCTTGATTCCTTAGTCAGTTATAATCTTTTCTTCATTGAACTTCACATTTATCTCTTTCTTGCTTTTAATATTATATTGTGTTAGTTATTTACATATATACATTATTCTTTAATTAGATTGTAAGCTCCATATTATGAGTCCTGCCTTATCTAAATTTTATATATTCCTCAAGAGTAGCCTTGTTCAAGACAAAAGAAATTAATGGATATTTGTTGAATTTGAAACTTCAAGTGAGTGAGAACTATATACCTGTTCTGTGAATATTATATGTATGTATCTTACACTTGTGGTAGAAAAAACATATCTTTATATTCCATCTGTTCAGTAGTGACAGTTTATAAGAAGGGATAAGTAGGTTACTTATATAAGGTTAGGATTACATGAATGTTTGAGATACTGTAAAAACATTTATTTGAAATTGTCTGCCCTTAAACATGTTTTTATGTCTATCTTTTGGTGGCAAAGATTTGCTCTTATGTGGTGATTTTTTTCTCTTACTAAATTCTACTTTCATCTTTGTAGAAAGATTATATATTTCTATAAAATAATCATTTAAAATAATCATTTTTCAAGCAGCTAGTCATTTATAATAAGTCAGGGATTTATTTTTAAAATGATTTTGAGTGCTTAGGTAATTGAGAGTGATGGTTTTCCATGCAAAGGAAATGATACCTTTCATCCTACACAGTACAAAATGTATTTGCTCCATTTTTATTTATACCACTTAGCAAGAATACTCCCTTTACTTATATTAGTATTTTAAAAGCAAAAATATATACTATGATTTTTATTTATAACAATCTTAATTGCACTTGCCACTATTTTGACATCTGTATCAAAACTTATAGGAAAAAATGTGATAAATACTTCAAAGAACCATTAATTATTTAGTTTTCATATAGTAAAGAGTCACATTACTCTAATATTACAGATGGCCAAAAAAGCCACATAAGCACCATCTGTTAAAATCAGAAAGATTGTCAGTGCAGTGGCCATATGTCTCTTAACTCATACCCCATGTTACAAAAGGGTGAACTCTCTAGGGACTGCAAAAATCAGATGCTCAACAACCCCCTACTTTTCCTCTGCTTATTATTATTAAATATATATTGGCAGTCATGTTGGAAAATCTAACCAACAGGAACATATGTCCAGCTGTACAGCCTGTAATTCATTATCTTTGGAAGTAATCCTTACGTTATATGATATATAAACAAATCTTGTCCCTAGAATTGCTAGAAGAAATGCTGTGTATATGTTCAGAATGTACAAAGTACTAGAGCACCTACATCAATCATATGACCTTCACAAAGTCCTACTGTGATGCCTTATCATGACTTGGAGATGACTCTGGGTTTGGTATGCAAACTTTGAAAGATTCTGATTAAGAAAACCAGTACCATTTCAGCAACGGGCCATATATACCTGTTATCCGGAAGACCAGTCTAGATAAGTATGAAGAGATACATTATCAATAATCTTGTTACTGAATCTTGGCCATGGCAACACATAATGCAAAGACAGTTACAAAATATCCCTGTTTTATTTGGTCCCTTCTACTTCTGTAGTGATGAAGTGGAACCTATCTAAAATATTAATCAAATTGGTGCAAATGACATGAGATCCTTGTCCAGTGGTCAGTGCTTGATATTCTGTCAACCATATCAGTATTGATATTCTTGTTATAAATGAGACCAGAACATAAAAGGAAGTTGTAGATAAGTGTAGGATGGTGTATAGGCTCTACTTGCAGGAAAGTAAATAAATCAGCAGTTTTTATCATGTTCATAGCATAATTGTGTAGCATAGAATATCATGTTGTATTGATAGAGCAAAATGCAATCTTTTTTAAAAATGCTCTTTTTAAAATAATATTTTATTTTCCCTAGTTACATATAAAAACAAAATTTTAACATTCATTAAGACAATTTTTTTGAGTTTAAAATTCTCTCCCTCCTTCCCACCCTCCCTCCTTAACTGTATAATTTTTGTAAAATCCAAGATTTAAAAGATTTTTGAGAAAATTTTCAGGAAAAGAAGGGGGTTGAACACATTTATTCTGAATGTAATTCTTATGCCAAAGGGGATTGCCCCCAATTGGCTTTTTGTCAATGTGCCTGGCAAACATTGGTTTTGCCCTCTCTCTTTTATTCCCCTTTTATCTCCAACTATTGTAATTTCCTCTTAGAAAGTGCAATATTATATGCACCTTTAGCTAGAAGATCTTTAGAGGTATAAGCTGGTTATGTTAAATGATTTATTGGGGAGACTAGTCTTCCAAAGAATGGGTTGGGGGGGAGATAGTGAAGAGTGAATCAAACTCTCTTTTGTCTATCAATCAGCAACTTTTAAGTTAACCGGTCACTAAGTATGAGAGTTCACAAGTCACTTGTTAGAGTGGGTGACAACTCCAGAGGCCAACTCCCCCTTTCCCCTTCCCCCCCTTCCATTGCTAGGCAAGTTGGAAGATTGCAATTGGTTCCTGTAAAGTGGGGGAGTGACAGGAAATGACATAGAGAAAACTGCTTTAAAAAGGACAGCTCAAAGATTCAGGCTCTGCCTCTGCCTTGGTGAGCTAGACTGAAGGAGGAGACTCTTTCCTTGGATCCTGCGGTGATAAGTGGAGTGATTTCTTCCTTGGATCCTTTGGTCCTTGGTGCTTTGGCAGGACACTCCCTTCAGTGTGAGTTCTGGAGATATTCTTGGTGGTCTTAGCCTCGTGTGCACTGAAGGTTTTCAGTGGATTCTTCAGCATTTCCTGGCTCTTTGGATTTCGGCTTCCTAATTAGGATTTTGGATTCTGGTGATATTTTCGGATTCACATTTGCAGTCTGCAGACATTAGGATTAAACTCAGGGTATTGGTAGCTAGGCAGTACTTTCTGTCTCTTTATCTACATTTTTCCACTTTCACTCTTTCCACCTCTTTGTAAATAAAGCTGATAAAAGTCATTTTTACTTAAGCGGTAATATTTTTAAATCCGTGACCACAATATTACTTTAGAATTCTCATATTTAGCATAAAACCTAAATTTAAATTAGAATTACTTTAGAATTCTCATATGTGGCATAAAACCTAAATTTAAATATGAATTAGTTTTTATGCTAAATATGAGAATTCTAAAGTAATATTACTGACTTAGTTCATTAATAAACACTGCATATGGGCAGTGACCTACAATTGAAATGCATTAGGAAATAGCTTGGTATTTTCAGTGACCCAAAATTTTCCCTTAAACAAATCTCCATAGTTAAAAAAATTGGCCTTTTAAACAAATTATCCACATTTCCTAATATAGCTCTCACTTCTCCCTCCCATAGAGTCATCCTTTTATTTCAGAGAGCAAGAAAGAGGAAGAAGACAGTTCAGTAATGCAAACCATCACATAAGTGTGGTTTAATATTTTATATGGAGTTCTACTCTCAGAGTCTGGTCCTCTGTCCAACTCCCAACAACCAAGAAAAGATAGAGCAGTACTTTTTTTTTTCTTTAATGTTACATGGTTTGTGAGGGTCACATTTTGTTCCAGTCCTAAGCCTGAACTACTTGTCTGCTCTAAGTCAGCTCTGGTCCAGAACAAACTCTTTTTAGAATTGAGGCCCGTAGAGGCCAAATAAATTAATTGTTGATCTGTTTTATCAGTTTAGGATCATCTGGACAAGTATGGTATAACAAAGATGTTCTACATAATACAGCTGTTATACATTACTACTTTTATATAAATACTTCACAGGGCATATAATAGAAATTTTTTTAATAGAATGCAAGAGAATTCATTTTCTCCATGCTTTTTCCCAAAACAGTGGTCCACTTACTTAGTTAGAGATGGACTAGGAAAATTGAAACAGTGATTGACTACCTGCTGTTAGGAATATCTAAACCTGTGATTATGTTACTTTTGTCAATATGTCGTGTATCTTTGATTTTGTTGGTATTGGTACTTCTTATTTCCTCTTCATTTTAGCATTTGGCATCCAGAAAAGGTCATCACTTTGAGATTATGATAAATTTCTACAAATATAGCTAGACTGGTCATACCTGTCAGGTGATAGAAACAAATGCACAGTTTATCATCAGGCTTATACTTAATGCCTTTCCAGCCTGCCTGAACTCATATTCTACTGATATAACAAGCCTTCGAGAGAGAATTTTAGAGTCAGTCCCATATCATGATAAAGTTTTGAAGTACGACTATAGTTAGAGATCATTTGGATAAAGATAAACATGTTTCTCATTAATTTTCAGGTACTATTGGCAGATTATCATCCTTTTTGATTGGGTTAGCCTACTTTGAAAATTAAGAGCCAGCTTTTTTTTTTTCAAATACTGCCCTGACAGATACAATCTTTAGATTCGTCATAATTCCTGCACTCAAAGGAGCTTATTAAAAGGATATGATGTATACTGACTTATCTTGTATGATAGGAGAGGTGCTGATAATATGGTAGATAAGGTCAGAGGGAGTTAAGGCCATTAAAGATTGGGAATATCAGATAAGGAATAGTGGAGACAAGAGGATCTTTGAAGTACCTTTCAGTTCTAGATCTTCTTAATGTCTTTGTGGTTACATTTAAGTTAGACTTTAAAGGCTGTTCAGTGATGGTGAACCTATGGCATGGGTGCAAAAGATAGCACACAGAGAGTGCTTTGTGAGCACGTGGCCAACCTCTGATCCCTCTCCTGGTTTGTTATTAGAAAGGCAGAAGGACTCTGACGGGACTGTTCCCCTCCCCTTCTCCACTGTGCCTGATGGCATTTTTTTCACATCTCCACCTCTGCCCAGCAGCCTAGTGGGAGCACACAGTGGATAAGGTGGACAGCTCACAGGTGGCAGAGCTGGAGGGGAGCAGAGTGCTCAGACCATTCCCCTTTATACTAGCTGAGGACATTCCTCACTTCACCTGCCCCTCTGTCCAGCAGCCCAATGGGAGTGCTTCTTCCCTCTTGTGCTTGGTGTAAGGGGGGGGGCAGGGCATGCTCAAAACTTGGTATAGGGGAGGGGCATGGCATGCAGTCTTGGGCACAGCACTCATTCTGGGGGGCGTAGGTGGAGGCGGTACCTAAAAGGTTCTCCATCACTGGGCTATGAAGTGGAAAAAGATAGCAAAGGGAAAAGGGGCTTCCAGTCAGAGGCAGAAGTATGAAAGGGGCAAAGCATGGAATATATGAAGGACGAGTGTAGTTGAGGGACAATGAGTGATCAATTTTGCTGGAATGTAGGTTAGTAGTATGAGATAATGTTGCAGAAGAAGAGTGGCATCAGTTTGCAAAGAGACCTTTATTGTACTTTCTACTTGTTTTGTTTCATGTATGATTTTAAGCTGACTTTTTTTTTTTTTAAGATAGGGATTGTACTATACTTTTCTGTTTCCATCCAACAACCAACACTGTCAGAGGCATCATAGATGTTTAGTACTTAGAAACTGCTTGAAAATTTAAAATAATTATATTATGGTAATGTCTGGCAATTTGTTCGCTACTCCCTCTGGGGTAGTTATTTCACTTAGAACAGAACTAAAACACTGTTTTTTTCATAATAGATAACATTCCTAAGCCCAAGCATCAATTAGGCAGATGCTTGTCATTACTACCAGTTTTTTTAAGGAGAAAGTAGGTTGCTTGTTTTCCTCCAAGCTAGTGATGATGATGATGATGATGATGATGATAATAAGTGAATCTCTAAGAATTTCTTGTCATACCTTGCTTTTGTATGTGTATTGAATAGTGAGATGACTTAAGAAGCTTTAGCTTCTTCAAAAACTTTGTGCTTTCATTAATGTGGATCAAAGCCCCTCATTACTTTAATAGACCATCTTCATGAATTGCTTTAGCTAAGAAAAAATTCATTACTTAATGAACAAATTTCTGGTTGTGAACTTCTCCAAGGTTGGTTAAGCTTGTCATTGAACAAGAGACATGCTGTATCACTGTCCTTTGCTAAGTCCATACTTTAAGCTTTTTTACCTTTGAGATATGGGAGTTTGCTAAAGGCAAAAAATAAAGTTCTCCAAGAGCATTCTAGTTAAAGTACTAGAATGCTCTTGAGAATCTTCTTTTTTTAACTGTTACCTTCTGTCTTAGAATCAATATTAAGTATTGGTTCCAAAGCAGAAGAATGGTTAAGAGTAGGTAATTGGGGTTAAGTGACTTACCTAGGGTCACACAGCTAGGATATGTCTGAGAATAGATTTGAACCCAGGCTCTCTTGACTCTATCCACTGAGCCTCCTAGCTGTCCAGGTCTTGATGAATCTTGGTGAACCAGAAGTAGAACTTGAGTTGGATATGACAACTTAACTATCCCTAAAACAAACAAATGAACCCATGGCTGTAAGAGTAAATTCTGTAACCACCAAAAAACTTAGAAAGTATTCCTCCCTTACCAGTTTGTAGTTCAAAATAATCAGCTTTTCAATTACCTCTGGTTTCTTCTGGGAATTAGAGGTTTAAAGTTCCTTGGGCTGTTTTTAATCAAATAATTCTGGATTTGGAGCCTTACCACAATACTAAGTCAGTCAGTTTAGTGAGGATGGCTACACTATTTCATAAAGGCTTTATGATAGGTATTTTTTTTCTTATCTTAGGAGACCATTTTTTGCCCATTTCTAAATTGTGGGTTTTGATTTTGATTGAAGTTGCTGGAATTTAATCACCATAAAAGGGAGACATTTTTGGTTAAGAAGATGTTGGGCAAATTTACATTCTTAAGTAGCCTGATCTTTGAAAACAGAATCATTTTCTTTTAACTAAACTCTTCTATCACAGTGACAAATACTCGTAAGTATTATCAGAGAGCTACCAGGAAGAAAGCATGTAGCCATAGATACCTTTGTGCTGTGTGCACTCATAGATTGCTGGCAGGGCTTTTATGGAAAGAGGGTCATGGAATCACTGTACAGCATCTAAAAGGAGGAAGGGAAATGCAAAAGAATAGCTCTGATCACTGCTTTCTTTGCTTCCCTTCAGAAGGCCAGTTAATAGGTCAGAATTTAAGAGCTTGTTGTTGCTATTTGATTGATCATGAACTTAATCTATTTATGATTCCCTTGTTATGATGAAATTGCTATAAATTGTACTGATATCTTGGGGTCTGATAACCAATAAGCATAAGGGATTTGTGCCTTAGGAAAAGGATATTTCTTCACAGTACTTCTTTAATAGATCCATGATCCAATAAAATTGGGAACTGTTTTCTTAATGGTACAGATGCACTCATGCATCTTTTGTAATTTTTGTCCATATCCTTCAATAAATCCTCTACCATGGGTCCATCCAGCAATTTGGAGAAGCCTTCTAGGTTTCTTAACATTGTATAGCTACCAGAGCTGCATGAGACCTGTTAATCTATTATTTTATGGTCTGACCTCATGATCTGGCCTACCTCCTTTTCTGGTCATACATTTCTTTGACGGATATCTTTTATACCACCTATTTCTGGAGTTCAGTAAGTGTTGAAATTTATAGAATTTTTAGATAGGGTTAGAGCTATATATATGTGTGTGTGTGTGTGTGTGTGTGTGTGTGTGTGTGTATGCACAAATATAATTTTTTTAGTATAGGGAGTACAATGCATAGGATTCAAACATTAAAGGTTATTCTAGGTAGAAGTTTTATTATACTCCAACTAATATGAAAACCTACCTGTTTATGAGTAGAATTTCCTTGTATGCAATTGAAGAGTGATATATTCTGTACTCTTTGTGGGATTCAGAAATTTCAGTACAGTTGTCCTATTTAGTATTACTGTTGTCTTTTTTGTTGTTGCTATTAGTATTTTCCCCAAAAACAGAAATTAAGATGTATCATCAGTATTGATATTTTGATATAGTTGGATTTAAAATTTTGGATTTAAATGAGATTTTGTTCTTAATTGAAATTAACTCTTGGAGAAATTTATTTGTTGTATGTTAAATAAACTAACCTAGAAATCACAATCCATGTGACAATAGGACATGTTGCCAAATTATTGTAATTTTTTTTTTTACCAGACATGATTTCATTGATGTAAGGGGAACTCCAAGTGAGGAACTTGATTTACCAATGCACAATCTCTGTGATTTATGGTCTTGAGAGCTTCCTGAGGCATTGAGATGTTAATTGACTTCTTTAGTGTTACACTAGTCTGTATGTATTAGAAGCAAGTCTTGAATCCAAGAAGCCAGCTCTCTCTTCTTTATACCACAATATGGAACATATGTAATTATTATTTAAAAACAAACAAAAAACTAGATATAGTAATTTTGTGATTTTCTGATTTTAAGAGCTTGGAAACTTAATAGCTGTACACAAATAAATTTTTTTCTTCATCCAATCCACATCTGTAAATTTTCTATCCATTTGGCTATTGCCATTAATGGTATAACTTAACTGCCCTTTTTCTCATCCAGCATGGTATAGTGGACAAAGCATTGAGCTAGAAGTCAAGAGACCTGGGTTCTAATTCTGTGAACTATTTGCTGAGAGTTCTCTCTTGCTTTCCTCATCTCACATCATTCACTTACCATTAACTTAAAGAATCTTTACCTCTGTGCCTTATGAAGAAATAACTCTTCCTCTTGCAAACTTCTCTCTGTGGTCCTTTGATCTCATTTCATTGTGTCTTTTCCAGATGAATCCTATTATCCCTGTTTTCATGAACCTTCATTCTCTACTTGCTCATTATTTCTTTGCTGCCTACAAACCTATGTATCCCTCATCTTAAACAAATTCTCAGGGGCAGCTGGGTAGCTCAGTGGATTGAGAGCCAGGCCTAGAGATGGGAGGTTCTGGATTCAAATATGACCTCAGACACTTCCCAGCTGTGTGTCCGTGGGCAAGTCACTTGACCCCCATTGCCTAGCCCTTACCACTCTTCTGCCTTTGAGCCAATACACAATATTGACTCCAAGATGGAAGGCAAGGGTTTTATTAAAAAGAAATAAAATTCTCACCTGATTCTTCTGTCACCCTAGCTGTTCTGTATCTTTCCTTCCTTTTCAGAAAAACTCCTTGAGGAGGCCATCCACAGTCATCACTTCCTTGCTTTCCTTAAGGCACTCTTAACTTTGGTTATTTTAATTTACTTTCCAACATGCCTGGAATGATCTCCCTTCTTACATTTATCTTCTATTTTCCTTGGTTTCCTTTAAGACTCAGTTTCAATCTCTCTACCTTCTAACCCTCCTCCTAATTCCATACATATTATTATTGCTTTCCCTCTCAGTGTACCTATCATTTACACTGTATAATCTTGTATATACATAGTTATTTATATGTTATCTCCTTAATTAGAATATGAGCTTTGTGCTTTACTTTGCTATCCTCAGCACTTAGCACCATATTCAGCAAATAGTAGGTACTTAATAAATGCTGGTTGTTGACTGACTGCCTTGTTACTGCTACCAGCAGGCTTTGTGACCTTGGACAAGCTTCTTATGTTATAGCAAAAGTGATCCTGGGTTTGAAATCAGCAACCTAGGTTCAAATTTCACCTCTTTCAATACCTTCCTGATGTTGGGCAAGCTCTTTTGGGCCTTAGTTTCTTCATTTTTACAATAAGAGGGTTGAACTAGAAAATGGTTCACATTCTTTCTAGTCTTAACATTCTAAGATTTTTCTAATTCTTCCTTAACCATATTGTCTGGAATGGTAGCATCTTTCTGGGAGTGCTGAAAATTTGTACAATTAACAGTAAAGATAAGAGTCAAGCTTAATGAAAAATGAGGTCATAGGATAATGCCTGTGAATTATGAGGAATGCTGGAGTGGGAATATTTTCCCTCTATTTCTGTTTGTAAGGTATGCTATTTTGTGCAGTTTTAGCTATTTCTTTTTTTCTTCTTAGAATCAATACTGTGTATTGGTAGTAAGAGCTAGGCAATGGGGGTTGAAGGACTTGATTAGGGTCACACAGCTAGGAAGTGTCTGAGGCCTGATTTGAAAACAAGACAGTCTCTAGGTCTCTTGTTTATTTTTTTCTAGTAGATTTATGTGCCACAAATTTAGTGTGAGAGTCATTTTCTTACAGGGCCTATAGAAATGTGTATTTCCTAAAGAACCTCATCCTGCTACCTTGTATTTTGGCTTTAGCCTGAACCCATAATAATATTAGTTGCTACTATCTTTATTTTAGTGCTTTAAGCTTGTTAACCACTTTGTGTACATTACTTTATTTGATCCTCACCTTACTGTGAGGTAGGGGCAGGACACAGTGGATAGAGAGCTGGGCTTGGAGTCAGGAAGACTTTTCTTCCTGAGTTAAAATCCAGCCTAAAATCTACCCTAAAATACAGTCAAACGAACTGGAGAAGGATATGGCAAAACATTCTAGTGTCTTTGGCAAGAAGACCCAAATGAGGGTCATGAAGAGTCAGACATGATTGAAAACAAATTCCTGTGAAGTAGATGCTGCTATTAATTGAGTCTAAGAGAATTTAAATAATTTTTCCAGGTTCACACAGCTATCAAGCATCTGAGGTAAGTTTTACACCTGGGTTTTCCCAATTCTCAGTTTACTCCCTGTTTCTCTTACCTTATTAATCAACTGTAGTATAACCAAAAAGTAACAAGTTGTCTAAAGGGAAACTAGAGAGTCAATGTAGTGCAGCTGTAAGACTTAAACTCAGAAATATTTATTTGATTCATTCCTTATATTAGTAACCATTGGTAAATCATAAAACATCTTGGAACCCCAGCTTTCTTATTTGCAAAATGCCCATGATAATACTTGCATGATCTGTTTCAAAGTGTTACAATGGTATTTAATTTTTATATAATGGTATTTAAATCAGAATTATTATTTTATTTTTCATGGCCACATTATATGTTGTTATTATTATTATTATTATTTTAAAAAACCCATACCTTGGGTCTTAGTATCAATTCTAAGATGGAAGAGTGGCATGGCCTAGGCTATGGTGGTTAAATGACTTGCCCAGGCCACACAGATAGGAAGTGTCTGATCCAGATTTGAACCCAGAATCTCCTGTCTCTAGGCTCAATCCACTGAGCCACTTAGGTGTTCCCATCTTTGTCTTTTTTTTTACTATGCTATTATTTATTCTATCCCCCCAGTCTAGAATGAGATTTCCTTATTTTTCACCTGCCTCCTCCGCCTAGATAGTCTTTACTTTCTCAGAAAAAGCCTAGATGTTGACCTCCATGAAGCATTTCTTGCTTCCTCCAAATAGAAGTGATTTCTTTATCCTGAAATTTCTCATTACATTTTACCTGGATGTCTGCTATGTATTCCACACACTTTCCTTTCTTCTATATTTATTGGATCCTTTCACTTAGTAGGTGCTTCAAGAATGTTTGTTGAATGTTGAGTTAATAAAAACTGGTATACCCTAATAAGTACTTTGTGATTTGGGCCTTGAGAATTAGAAAGGAAATGACAGCTCTAGACTTGTTTTCCACCCTAAGGCACTTAGTGATCCATTGTTCATAAAAGATTAACCTATTTGAGAATTAATGAGATGAGTTAGTATATAGGTTCAGAATGAATTCATTTAAAGTTTCTTATTATGGGGCCTAGGGTTATCACTTTCTTTGCCAATTTTCTATTGCCAAATTCATAATAAGAAGTTTATGCCCTCCCTTATAAAAATTAATCTTCAGTGAACAAAATTTCATTTCTGGTTTTAGTGCTTTATGTTTGAAATGTTGAAATAATGTAAGGCAGAGATATGAAGCTTGTAAGGTGCCCGTACTCTCCAGTGAAGTGGATCTGATTAAAATGTAATTGAGAAATGCTTAATAAAATAAATGAAAATACAATAGAACACAAATAATGTTAATATGTCCTTTTCTAAGCCCATATATGGACTTCAGGGATCCTTATGTATGGATGAGGGAGAACTTTCTAATTGAAGTAATGTTTATGTCTTTTGTTCATTAGACAAATAATATCATCTTTTTCTAATTAGAATAATAGATTTTTAAGTTGCAAAGGACCTGAGGTCATCTTTTAATAATATTACCACTTTTCATTTATATGATCTTTATACTATTAAAAAACTGTATTAAGTGACCTCCTTAAGATGTGAAAAGCAATATTGGAAATAAGAGCTGATGCAAAATTATTGCTATTATATATATATATACAAAGAGTCATATCATTCAGACTTTTATAGAGTTTGACTCGACACATTGCTTTTGCTCTATTAAACATTAAAAGTTGTTCTTTCATCAGGGAATCAATTTTGCTATCTTCTAATTTTTCCTTATTCAGTACAAATTCCTATAAATTTTAATTTAATAAAGGAGATAAAAAATAAAGTTGGTTCTAACTTTTATTTCATTTATGTTACCCAGGTTTAACAAGTCTAGTGGTATAGAAAAATGTTTCTTTCTGAATCTTCCTTTACATGATGTTTAAGGTGATCTAATTTTTCAGAATAACTTTAAGAAAAATTCAGGATAACTTTAAGAAAAATTGCAATGTAATTTTTTTTAAACCCTTAACTTCTGTGTATTGGCTCATAGGTGGAAGAATGGTAAGGGTGGGCAATGGGGGACAAGTGACTTGCCCAGGGTCACACAGCTGGGAAGTATCTGAGGCCGGATTTGAACCTAGGACCTCCCGTCTCTAGGCCTGACTCTCAATCCACTGAGCTACCCAGCTGCCCCCATTGTAATTTATTTTAGATGACTGTGTAGAAAATCTCTGCACATCAAAAAGACAGTAAACTTTTTATTGGTGCCATCCTTTTAAAATAATATAGTGTCAAACTAGAGAAAAATATAATAAACATTTTATTTGGACAGTCAAAGGACTTAAGAGGCAGGACCCCACATATATTTGATATACACTGAGCTACAAATAGTCGATGAAATTTAAACTATTGAGTTTTGCTTTCTAACTTATCTACTATATATTTGATTTTCAGGTTCATATTTTCATGTGTGGATTCAGGAATAAGTTTCAGTATGTTGTTACAGTGTTTTGGATCATAATCAATAGAAAAAAAGAGAAATAATTTTATTGGGAAATTATTGAGGGTAAAATAGGCAGCATATTCTGAACTGACTGAGATAGCCTAGCACTATTTGATTACTCAATTCAGATAACACATCAAATTATATTTGTTGAATTGAACAAACTTAATTTTATAGTTGATGAATTTTTCTTAAAGCATGTGCTAGAAAGCTAAAATTTCTACTGAAAACAGTTATAGTTTTAGTAATTTAAATTATTATTGTGTTAGTTTTTTGAAAACTTTTATTTAAACAATCAACTGAATTATAAAATATGCATATATTTGAATTAAAATTTAAATGTAAACTATCTCTTAACAAAGTCTTAATACTTTATTTCTAGAAGAAGGTTTCTCTTTTCGGATCATGATCTTAAAATGATATAGATTACAACTTATGCATGAATTCATATTAGGCATTCTGTATATCTTTATATTTAATTATCTTATTTTTTCTCAATTATATGGAAAAACATTTTTTAACATTAAAATTTAAAAAAAAAATTTCCAATTTCTATCCCTCATTCCATTTCCTTCTCGTTGAGAAGGCAGGCAATTTGAAATATGTTATATATACAATCATGGAAAATGTTTGCAAATTAGCCATGTCACAGAAAAAATGCAGATCAAACATACACACAGATGAAAAATAAAGTAAAAAAAAAAAGTGTCTCAATATGTATTCAGACTCTAGTTCTTCCAGTGGAGGTTGATAGCATTTTTCATCATAAGCCTTTTGGAACTGCCTTTGGTCATTGTATTGCTGAGAATGGCTAAGTCACCTACAGCTGATCATCTTAAAATATTGCTGTTACTGTGTACAAGGTTCTTCTGGTTCTGCTCACTTTACCTCAGTTCAAGTAAGTTTATTCTTTTTTGAAACTTTCCTGTTTGTAATTTCTTGTAGCACAATAATATACCATCATGATTTTATACTACAACTTGTTCAGCCTTTCCCCAATTGATGGGTAGCCCCTCAGTTTCTGATTCTTTGCCACTACATAAAGAGCTGCTATAAATATTCTTGTTCATATAAGCCCTTTTTCTTTTATCTCTTAAGGATACAGACCTAGTAGTGGTATTGCTGGGTCAAAGGATATAAATAATTTTGTAGTTTTTTTGGGTATAGTTCTAGATTGCTTTCTAGAATGGTTGTATCAGTTGACAACTCCACATATCTTCTCCAACAGCTGTCATTTACCTTTTCTATTACATTAGCCAATCTGGTAAGTTCAGTTCAGATAATATGCAGCCTATGATCATCTTTAGTTTTGATTTTTCTGAGTTCATAGCCATATACTGTTAAAGGGAAGAGATTGATATTTAAAAGATGGACTTTTTCTTAAGCTACTCTAATAACACATTTATATAAGTATTTAAGATTGAAGAGTAAGCTTTTCTCACAACAATACTGTGAGTTAGTATAATTATTATTATCTTAATTTTATTGATAAGGAACTTGAGGCATAGAGATGTTAAAAGAATGGCCAAAATCAAACAGCTTGTCAGTTGTTAAGAACTAGTATCTGAACCAAAGATTTACCTCCAAGCCCTTTGCACTATACAAATACTTTAAGACTCTCTCTGTGTGTGTGTGTGTGTGTGTGTGTGTGTGTGTGTGTGTGTGTGTGAGAGAGAGAGAGAGAGAGAGAGAGAGAGAGAGAGAGAGAGAGAGAGAGANAGAGAGAGAGAGAGAGAGAGAGAGAGAGAGAGAGAGAGAGAGAGAGAGAGAGAGAGAAAGAATGAGAATTCTACCTGATGCCTGAGAATATCTAAGGAGTGAACTTTATTAATGCATGTTTGCAACTGTTCAATAACTATCTGAGAGGAAGGGAGGGAGGGAAGAAGAAAGGAAGGATGGGTATTATTTCATTTGATCCTCACATCATTTCTGTGAGGTAGGTGCTATTATTATTGCCATTTTGTAGAAAAGGTAACTGAGTCAAACGGAAGTGAAGTGACTTGTCCAGGATCATTCAGTTGATAAATGTTGGAGGCAGGATTTAAACTCAGATTTTTCTGATTCCAGGCCCAACACTCTGTGCACTATGTCCCCACCTTGTTGCTTGGAGAATGTACAGGATTTTGAGTCTGTTTTGTTTTTTTTTAAACCTTTACCTTCTGTTTTAGAATCAATACTGAGTATTGGATCCAAGGCAGAAGAGCAGTAAGGACTAGGCAAATGGGGTTAAGTGACTTGTCCAGGGTCACACAGCTAGAAAGTGTCTGAGGCCTGGTTCTCCATCCACTGAATCAATCAGCTGCTCTTGATAGAGAGGTTAAGTAATTTCACAAGTAGTATGTATCATAAAGGCCTTGACATTTCCTCTTTAAGTACAAATTAAAAATGTCAGTCAAAATATTACTCTTCTCTTTTCCTAAGTCACACCCCAGATCACCCTATTATTCTTTATTTTTATGCTTTTGAGACCTCTATGTATAGTATAATGGAAAGAGTTCGAATCCCAGATTTGCCACTATTATTTGGGTGATTTTTGTCAAGTTACTTCATATCTCTGGACTTTAGTTTTCTCATCTATAAAAAAGAAGGGATTAGACTAGATGCTCCCAAAGATTTCTTCCATCTTTAAAATACTCTGCTTTCTGTGAGATAGAGTAGCTGTAAATCAGCAGAAACAATAATAGAATTGATTATTTTTATATTTCATTATAGTGAAGATCATGACCCATTAATATATGTACTTTCCATATGACTGCTTTGTGTTATAAATTTATCATAGAAGATTTATCCATCCAACTGAGTGCCTTTCTGTTAATATCTGAGAATACTGATAAAGCACATGGAATATCTATTGAAGATATCCTTCAGACCTTTGCAAAGTGACCTGCCTGTCTTTTTTGATCATTTGATTATTTGATGAAATACTTTACCTAGCTCTGTAATTCCTTGGCTTTTATTGTGTTCCTACTCATCATGTCCTTTTCTATTGCTCTTTAGGTGTGATGTTCAATTTCAGTTCTTCAGAGACTAAATTTTCCTCAAATGATATGATGTATATAAAGTAGTTTGTAAACCTGAAAGTGTCTGTAAAGCACTAGATAAATGTCAGCTGTTCCCTTGCTCCTTTTCTCAAAAACAGTATCTTTTCTCTACTATGAACAATTTTCCAAAGGATAAAGTTTATAAAACTACAGTGTTAGTTTTTCCTTTTTATCTTTTGACCAAGAATTCTAACCATGTTTTCTTTTATATTTGTGAATTTATAAACTTTTTAGATTGATGTTTTAGTGGAAATACTGAAATATTAAACTCACATGGACTTTCCCTGTCATATAAGCTATGCTATTAACTCATTATTTAGACTTTTTTAACATTCTGGTTTTTTGTTTTTCATATTTGGGCCTTTAAGATGTTGATAAAAAAAGAAGCCTTTCACTATATAAAGTACAGGAAAAAGGAAAGTATGTGAAAATATGAACTCATGTACAGTTTTTGTGTATATCAACTTTAATATGGTAATATTAGAACTACCTTACTCCAGGTATAATATTTTACAACTAAGGTATTAAATGCGTAGTATTTTGTACCACGTACCATTACCCTAGTAATGCGTTCACTAGGCTGTCCTAGGTTGTTGATAGCAAAGTTTTTTTTATACAGGGCCCTTTTCTATCCCTTCTCTGGACAGCATTTGTTGTTTATGTAGAAGCCAAGAAGCAGAAATTAAAAACAAACATGTAAAATCATAGCAACACCAAGGAAATTTTTGAGGAGATAGTGCATTGGGTAGGGGTTGACTAAATAAATGACCTTCCCACTCTTGAATCTCTTTTAGAATCTTCAGATCATTTAGAACAGAGGTTCTTAATTTGAGGTCTGTGAACTTAAAACATTTTTTTATACCTGCATTTCAATATAATTGGTTTCTTCTCTAAATCCTACATAGCTTATTTTGTCCATTACTCTGAGAAGCAGTCCATAGTCTTCAACAAAGGAGTCCCGACACACAAAAAAAGTCAGGAACCCTTACTTTAGGAGGTGGCATTTTAGATGAACTTTGAAGACAAATAGTGATTCTAAGAGGCAGAGGTGAAGCTAGAGAACATTGTAGATGTGGGGGACAACCTTTGCAAAATCTTGCCTTGGCAATGAGTGCTGTGTGTGAGAAACAGTAAGGCAAGGATGACTTCAAGGAAAATTCAAAAGAGGGATAAATTTGGAGAGAATGCTAATGAGTATTCTGTTTTGGACAAGTTGAATCTGAGATGCCTATGTGAGATCCAGTTTAAATCCCTAGTCAGTAATAGGTGATATGGGTCTGGAACTCAGGAGGGACATTAGGACTGGATATAAAGATTTGGGAGTCTTCTGCATAGTGTTGATAGTTGAACCAATGGGCATTAATGAAGTCAGCAAAAGAGTGTGGAGAGAAGTGGGCCTAGCATGAAGCCTTGGGAAAATACAATATAGGTGATGATGATTCAGCAAAGGAATTGAGAAAGAGCAGACATAGGTAGTAAGAGAACCAAGAGAAAACAGTGTCACAGTAAGTCACAGAGGAGACACCCTTGTGGAGAGGATGGTCAAGAGTGTCATATTCTAATGAAATGGAGAAATTCCATGTGAACTGGAACAACCTCTAGGAACTGATGCAGAGTGAAAGGAGCAGAACCAGGAGAACATTATACACAGAGGCTGATATACTGTGGTACAGTCAAATGTAATGGACTTCTCTACTAGCAGCAATGCAGTGATCCAGGATAATTCTGAGGGACTTATGAGAAAGAACACTATCCACATTCAGAGGAAAAACAACTGCTTGATTACATGGGTTGATGGGGATATTATTGGGAATTTTGACTCTAAACCCTAGTGCAAATATCAATAATATGGAAATAGGTACTTATCAATGACATATTGTAAAATCCAGTGGAATTGCACGTCGGCTATGGGAGAGGGGTGGGGAATAGGGGAGAGAAAGAACATGAATCTTGTAACCATGGAAAAATAATTCTAAATTAATTAATTAAATAAAATTTTAAAAAAAGGAGTGTCATTCTACAGAGGTCAGGAAAGATGAAGAATGAGAAAAGGCCTTTGGATTTGGCAATTAGATAATTGGTAACTAACTTTGGAAAAAAACCATGTGGATAAGAAAAAATGATGTAATGATAAATGATTTCTTCAAAGCAGTTGAACTAACAAAAACAATGTAAAATTCTACCTTAAATAAAATATTTATTAATCAATGGCTATCATAATTATGAGACAAATATAAATATAATGTGATATCCTCTGATGACATATCTAAGCAGTTTATCTGGATCATAGAATAAACTTGGAAATGTAGTTTAAAAATAGTTCATAGGGAGCCTTAAAAACAAATATTTGTATTTTACTCTGGTGTCAATATGGAGCCACTGTAACTTTTTGAACAGGAATGAGTTGATCATTCTTGTACTTTAGGAATAAAGCTTTGGAAGTTGTGTTAATGGTAGATTAGAAAGGAACTGAGACTTGAGAAAGAGAGATCAATAAGAAGACTATTGTAATTGTTCAGGTGAGATATAACAAAGGGCCTGAATTTAGGGTGATTGTCTTGGGAGTTAAGAGAAAGGGAACAGTTGCAAGAGATATGAAAGTAGAATCTCTAAGGCTTAGATGAATCTATGGAGAGCTAGCACAGCACTTTTAAAGACAGAAGTGGGCTTTCCTTTTCTTTGAATTTCTCTTTAAGGATCACATCAGTAAACATGTTTCTTGAATGTTTCATCCTTAGCCCTAATTTGTATAGCAGTCTTCCAATATTTGAAGAGTTGCCATGTGGGAGATTAGATTTGAATCTCTGCTTCAGCATTTATGAGTTGTGTTTGGGTATGTCTAAAGTGAGCAATAGAGACATAAAGCTAAATTGTATAAATTGACTCATTTGCCTTTGTCTCATTTCATTTTTGAACTGTAAGTACCTATGAGCTTTAAAGAATCCTGTCCCTAAGGAATCTAATTATGTTTCATTACCTGAGATTAGGAGGACCCAGGCTAGTTGAAGGTAGTAGGTTCTCAGTTGTTTACAATCTCCTTCCCTTTGCACTACTGCACTTGAGTAGTGAGAGGAGGAGAAAAGGAGGAAAAGAGAGACAGAGAGAGAGAGAAAGAGAGAGAGAGAGACAGAGAGAGAGAGAGAGAGAGAGAGAGAGAGAGAGAGAGAGGACACATCAGTTACTCAGAAACAAAAATCAGTTTTCTTTTTTCATTCAATCAGAAAGGATCTTTTTGAATATCTGTTAGTGGCACAATTTATCTAGAGCCAGGCTATTCAAAAAATCTCATTTAGTAGAAGCACAGATTTCAGGAAGGTACACATACCCTCAGAGGACCTCTCTGAGCATTCAAACTGGATTTTAAATTCTATTTTATTTGCAATGTTAACAAGCATTTATTTTCTCTGCTTTCCACCTCTTTTCCTCCTCTCTTCTAGGGGAAGAAAAGAAACTCAAAACCCTTAACAAAAAAACCATGGTCAGGCAAAACAAATTCCCAGACCGGCTTTGTCAAAAAATGTATGTTTCATTCTGCATCTTGAGACTATCACCTCTGTCAGGAGGTGGGTAGTAGTAGCTTGATTTTCATTGGTTGTCTGATGGCTCATCAAAGTTCTTAAAAGCCTTTTCTTTGCATTATTACTGTATATACAGTGTTATTTTCTTGATTCTTCTCACTTAACTCATACAAAATAGATTTCACAAAGTACATGTACTAAAGCTTATGTAATTTACTTATATGCCCTCACTACATATTTACTCTACAGAGCTTCTTCATTTAAATTCCAGACCCATCACAGATTAGAAACAGCACGTTCAAAGAGAAGAAAGAAGCTGTTACAAGCAAATACATTGGCAACAGTTATAACTGACATCAAGGAGAAGAGAGAAAAACTATTGAAAACAGGCTCACTACTCTGATCATTTAGAGTCAAATAGCCTTATATATCTGGATTGGTGCTATGGGCATCTCTAAATTAATTATAATTAAAATTATAATGGATGGGAAATGGCATAGAGTCAGAATAGAATCAAAGATATGGAGTTCAAATCCCATATCTGCAACTCACTGTGTGGTTGTTGGTACCTTTTTGGGCCTCTTAATTGTAAAATAAGGGGGTTGGACTAGATCATCTCATGGGATCTTGGGGCGGGTAGGTGGCTCAGTGTATAGAGATCCACATCTGGAGATGATGGGAGGTCCTGAGTTCAAATGTGTCCTCAGACACTTTTTGACTGTATGATCCTGGGCAAGCCACTTAACCCCAAATGTCTAGCTCTTACTGCTCTTCGACTTTAGAACTGATACTTAGTATCTATTCTAAGAAAGAAGGTAAGGTTTAGGGGAAAAAAAATTATAGGATCATAATTTGAGTTGGAAGAGTCTGTAGAGATCATTTAGTTCAACCTCCTCATTTTGCAGATGAGGAAACTGAATCCCCTTCTAGCCCTTAAGTTCATAATAATGACTTTGAGACAGTAAAATTAGACAAACATATTCAATGTATTGTTTAAAAAAAAAACTAGAGTGTACTTAATTGTAGCCATGAACAGTCTTCTGACTTAAGGCGTTTGAATTGAAAACATTTCGAGTGCCATATTTGGTGTGGCTTGTATATAAGAGCCCAGATTCTCCTCTCTTCCTCTAATTCAACTGAATATTTCCTTAACTGAGTGTTCCTAGATTTCCTAAGTGACCTTAAAACTTCTTGAAATCATTACATTATTTTGTAGTTACTTCTCCTGTCATTTGTTGTTTCTTAGTAGAACTTAAGCTCCTGAGAGTAGGCAGTGTTCATTTTTGTATTCCAGGACCTTACATCTAATAGGAACTTAATTTTTATTTAATTAAATTTTATGCCATGTATACAGATAAATAATACAAGGTAGGGTAACGTAAAGGCAGAAGACAGATCCAGGAAAATTGTTGTAGATGGTAGCATCTTAGCTGAGCCAGACAGATGATAAATGATTTTAACAGGCAGAGATGAGAAGTGAATACATTCCAGGTTGCTCTTATTATTTATGAGTGCCTCTCACTCCTCTTAGCTCCTTGCCCATAATAAGCACTTTATTAAACCAAGAAAATATTTTATTATTTAGTTCTTTTCTTAATCTCTTGTTGGCATTATGATGGGAGTGAAACTTTGGGGTTGAGAAAACTATGCATCTCAAGAATGCCCATGTAAAAGTTTATATTAAATGAATAATTCATTTACTAAGTTCTTATTTTGTGCAATGCAATGGAGGCAAAAATAAAAAAGGCAGTCCTTCCTGTCTAGAGGTCACATTTTAATTGGGGAGACAGAACATATGGAAGGTTTCAGCTGCAAGTCACATGAAAAGACCCCATATAGTCCTTTATGTGCAGCAACTAAGCAGATGATAATGACTCTTCCCTAATGTCATTACCATGGATAAAATCATATCATTTTCTTAAGTTTTACAATGCCAAAGATTGATGACTAGAAATTGTTTTCTGAGTCTTTAATAGATGTAGAAGCAGTTGCCAGGATGTATCTTCACATGGATGGTGACTAAGGGCACTGGACTGGAAGCATTACTCATACAGTTTCTTGGCTTCAGGATTCTGGATTGTCTCCATTAGGATCTAAAGGAAGATGATGGTCATAAAGGGGTGATTTATCTTGCCTGGCCTATGCTGCCTCTTATTTCTCCCTCAGGGTACCTTGCACCTTCAGTTGGGCTAGCTTGCCTGCCCTGTGAATCGCAATTGGTAGGGAAGGCTTGAATACCTTTTCCACAGAAGTTGATTACCCAGATGATGACCTTGAGGGCTGGGTTAGAAGAAGGACTAGTGGTCTAGGGCAGTGATGGGCAAACTACAGCCCTCGGGCCATATATGGCTTCCTGAAATGTTCATTTCCAGCCTCATGACATTATTTCTAATCTGACGAATACAATGAGTAGGATACAATACAATGAAACTTCGAAGAGTTGCCTTAGAAACATACTGACAGATGAGCATTTCCTTTCCTTAGGCCTCCTCTTTAAAACGTTTGCCCATCACTGGTCTAGGAGATGTTGCTACTGTTCATCTATCTCTTGGTGGCAGTTATCAACAATAATTTCTTCCATTAGCAATGACTGTGGGGGGAGGGTTTGAGATGGAAGGTTTAGAGGACTTGGTTATTTCCAAAACTCTTATGTTTGTGAAAGAATGGATTTTTCTACATCTCTTTAGTATGTAAATCTTTGTGAAGTTCTGCTATGTAGATGTTTCATAACAAAAGTACTGCTCTTTTTAGAAGCATAAAATAAACAACTAACCATATCTACATGATTATTTTGAATTTTAAAATGTCATTTCAGTTGATGAATAATTATTGTAATAGCATATATAAAAACCACTAAAGCAAAACTAATTTCTTAGAATTATATATGTACTTTTACAAAATGCCACCATTTTGTAAAAGGGTTAAATTTGTTTCTCAAGTGAATGAATTGGATCATTTTTACTTTCCTCTTATTCCATATACCATTTTTTCCAGACTTTGAACTTTCTAGTTCATTATAAGCCTTCTGGGAATATCCAGTGAGATGTTCCCTATTAGATAGTTCTTAAGTCAAACTTCAGGGGTTCTTACAACTCCTGTCAGCCTCAGCTTTGCTTTCTCTGGGGACTGTTCACATCTTCTATCCTCCTGTAGCAGGCTGCAAACCCTTGTGTTTCCTGTTGCCTGCCAGCTTAATGCAAATCTAAGAGCAGCAGAAGACTAACAGAGCAGAAAGGAAAATGTACCTAGGGAACAAAGTCAGCCATCAGATCCTGTGGGGTTAGGGCTTCAGGTGGTAGCTCCAACATGTCAATCTGGATTAGAAATGGGAGAGAGCTGTTTGCTTGGTACAACACTAATTTCCTGCTGCAGGAGAGACTCAGTTTGTAAAGGGCTTTTAGCATCTCCCAACAGAAAGGAGAGTAAATGAAAGATTTAACAAGAATAAACTAAGCTATTAATATAGCA
The DNA here is from genome assembly GCF_016433145.1 of Gracilinanus agilis. NCBI lineage: Eukaryota > Metazoa > Chordata > Mammalia > Didelphimorphia > Didelphidae > Gracilinanus > Gracilinanus agilis. The sequence goes on from NC_058130.1 coordinate 151,264,182, forward strand.
TGCCCAGCAGATCTAATGCTAATTAGAAAAAGTAATGCCACAAGGAAGAATAGATTGCATATATCCTCTAGACAGTTTATAGTAGAAGTGAAAACGATTTCATGCAAATATTTTAAATGTATTAGTACCTATTGATGCTATTTTTAAACGGGTAGCAGTAGAATAGTTTTAAAAAATTAACATCTTTATAATTTTCATATTAAGTTAGAGATACAAAATTTTTGTAAAGGCTTACTTTGAATACTAACGTAAAAGTCCTCTGGCATTTAAACTTATTCTTCTCTAGTATTTAAGTTCTGAATATACACGGTATTGTGTACAATGTGTACAAATGTAAAATAATTCATTTGATTAAAAAAAAGCTTAAAAAAATCCTGCAAAGATTTTGACTTAAAAAAGTTGTTCTTACTGAGAATATCCTGTTTTTTATTCAGACTAATACTTGCTAGCATATCCTAATAAAGCATTTATGACAAAGCTCATAAATGTATCCGGAGATTTAGATATTATATGTTGTTTAAATATTTGATAGTCTTTTGTACATGAATTTTTATTATATTTTTGTCCTAAAAGAACAATGTATTTTGCTTTTTGACTACTTTAACTAATTTGAAAATAATTTCTGGACAAGAAATACTATATTAAATTCAAAAAAAATTTTAAATAATCACTTCCTAAAACAAGGCAACCCAAATGTTAGAGAGGAGGGGTTTGGTTTTAAGACTATTATATTCAATTTAGCAAATATTTATTAAATACCTATTTTGCTCTGGGTGCTAAGGATACAAAGATGAAAAAGAATGTAGTTCTTCCCTCAAGGAACTTGTACTCAACTAGGGGAAATAAGATGTAAACAAATAATCATAAACTATGATTGTATAAGAGATTCAAATGGTGATGTTAGAGATTAGAGAAAGGAGAAAGGATCACTTTTAGCTGGAATGGGGAATTGAAGTGGGGTGTTAAGAAGAGAAGCATTGTCAGCAGGTAGAGCTAAGAGGGAGTCTGTTTCAGGGATAGCAGGTGGGGTATAAGTGGTGGGCATACAGTACATAAAGGTGGGAAAGATCAGGACAAGAGACATTTATGGCACAATGGAAAGAACACTGGATAGGAAGAAAAGGACCTGCCTCTATAACTTGATTAAGCTAGTGCTCCCTCCCTCACAGGATAATGGACCAAGTCGACTAAGTTCACACACATGCAGCACTTTACAAACCTTAAAATACTATATAAATGCTAGTGACCCCTAGGATCCAAATCTGTGGTCTAAACATGTATATCTAAAGATATACTTGAACAGTGTGTGTGAAGGAGAGCAGCATGAATGCAAATTGTGGAACGACTTGAATTTAAGGGAGAGAAGTTTTGTTTGTTTTTACCAAAGAAAATACAATAGGGAGCCACTGAAAACTTTCGAGTAGACCTTATGCATAGAAAGATAGCTTTAGCAATGGAGAAGGTAGAGACAATGTCAGGAGACAAATTAGGTGGCTATTAAAATACTTAGGTTAAAAAGTTAATAAAGGAAGGCTTGAGCCAATTTTTTAGAAGTTGGTATAGAAATGAAGGGACAACTGCAAGAGATAAAAATAGCAGCAACAGTGGATTTTTTAATTTATTTTTTTCTTGAAATCAGTTTTCAAATATTCCAGGGGTTGTCAGTGTAAGGAAGATTAGAGTTATCTTTGTAGCTCCATAGGACCAAACTTAGATCTTTGGGCAGAAGTTGTAAGGAGACAGTTTTCAGTCCAATAAAAGGAAGATGTTTTTAACTATTATACAGCTATCCAGAATTGGACAACTTATGAGTGTTCTTCCTTTCACTGGTTATATTCAAGTATATCTGGATGACCATTTGTCAGGAGGATGCTTTAGAAAGGATTCCCACTTTGAGTGATAGATTGACAGATATGATTGTTAAGGACCCTTCAGTCCTTTTACATTTAAATTCACACTGGTTCAGAAGATGAATTGGTTCATTCTTTGTTCTCCATTGCCACTTTTACATTTTCCTTGTGTTACTCTCTTGGCATTTTCTCTTCCTTTATGGATCATTACATATTATAGCATACTGGCAGGTCCTGGTATGACAGTTTTCTATTATTCCTGCAATTAGTCTTTACTATGGAACTTCAGCATATAGTTTGATTTTGAGAGGTGGCATGGTGTACATAGAGCACTGGACTTGGAATTAAGAAGAATTGGGTTCAAATCTCACCTTAGACATTTACTAGACTTGAGACCTTGGGCAAGGTATTTGCATCATCTTTAAAATGTAGGATTAGATTCAGATGTTGTGCAAAGGGCTGGATTTGGTATCAGAAAACCTAGTTTTAACTCATGATTCTGCCATTTACTGTCTGTGTGACCTCATACAAATAAATCATTTAACCTTTTTGAGTTTCTAGTTTCTTCATCTCTTGTAAAATGAGGGAGTTGGACTAGGACTAAGTAGTTTGTGAAATTCCTTCAAACTAAGTCTATGTTCCCTCAAAAACCCACTTTTCTATTTGATAACCTTTTCACCTCCCATGATCCATATTTCTAGTCCACCTTAGCTTCATACAGAGATGATTAAATCCTTGATCTTATTATCACTATCAAGTATTCCACTCCATGATCAAGATCTTTTAAATTCCTCTATCTGGAATAACCTTCTATGCCCTATCAATATGACTCTTCCAATTCCTTGTTCCTCTTAAAGCTATTCTTTTCAGAGACTTTTCTGCCTTCAGTACTCTACTCTCACCTTTGCTCTGACTTCATTTTTCTTCTTCCAAATCTTGATCTTATAGTTAACCATTATATATAGTTTATAGTTATAGCACATATCTATATCTATATCTATATCTATATCTTATAGTTAACAATCTCACATTGCCCTAAGTTCTCAAATCCTTTGCCCCTTTGTGCTTTCCTAATCTGCCCAGGAGCTAGTGCCCTTCCCATTATCTCCCCATTATACTAATGTGTATATGTGAAAATATAATTTCCTCCGATTGCCTGTAATCTCCTTAAGAGCAGGAACTGTTTCATTTTTGTTTTTGTAGCTCCAGTGGCTGGCATATAATAAATACTTATCAATTGTTCTTTCCTCTACTTTATGTGGATCCCGATTTCCCCTCTAGTATCTGATACAAATTCTGTTATTAGGTATTTAAACCTCTTGAAGACCTGGTTTCAGCCTACCTCTTCAGCTTTATTATATACATGGCTTCCCATCACACTACCTTCCAGCCCAACTGTCCATCTGGATGGTCTTCAAACACAACATTTCATCTCCCATCTTTATATCTTTTTGCCCTGGCTATCGCCCTGTGCTTGGAATGCATTCTACACCTTTGCCTCTTAGAAATTTTATTTATAAGTAAAATTATAATAAAGTTTATTTACGGCTTAGTTCAAGCACTTAATTCTTTGTGAAGCCTCTGTTGTCTTCTTTTTCAATTTACCTTGTATTTATTTTATTTATATTTATTTTGTCTCCTCTGTTAGAATGTAAAATCCTTGAAGGTAAGGCAGAGATTTTTTCATTTTTGTCCTGGTATTCCCAGTACCTGGCACATAGTATATGCTTAATTAATAAATGGTTGGTATATTCTGGTACAGATGGAATGACCATTTGCTAGGATGTTTTTAGAAGGGATTTCTGCATTATATGAGAGGTCGGACTAGATAACTACAGTCTTTAAATTCAATATACTCCAATTCTTAGAGAAGTACCTCATTTTATTCGTGCATATATTCATACATGCATACATACATATATATCCATATAAATCTTAAAAATGCCTGTTCTATGTGAGCAGTTTGCTAAGCATTGGGGATACAACGATAACAATAACAAATAGTCTGCATACTCAAAAAATTAAAATCTATCTGGGAAGATAGCATATACATAAAAAGCATGTATAAAATAAGTACAAGATAGTTTTTTGTGGGGGGAATGGGGAACTAGGGGGAATATGAGAAACTATCAGCTTATGAGAATCAAGAAAGAACTTGTGTGTGTGTATATATATATATATACATATATATATATATATATGTGAGTAAGGCACTAGTTTGATCAGGTGGTAATTTGAGAGCTTCCAAAGACATATTATTTTATTGTACTTTGGTAGGAAGGAGTACTTATGCCTATGTAATCATAGATACATCAAAGTAGTCTTAGTAGTAATAACAATTCACATTTATAGGATTTTTTAACATGTGCACAATGCTTTTTTTTACAGTTCTATGAAGCAAATATCTTTGATAAGTCATTGATTCTTTGTTTTATTAGAATGCTATTCCCATAGTTTTTAGGTGCCATCTAGTATTTTAATTTACTTTGCATCGTAAAAAAGGCAAAACATTTTGTATTAACTTTTTTTTGCTCTTATTTGGAAACAATCATTTTTTTGGTAATAGGTCAGATATGTTTTATTCTGTTTTTCTTTCATATACCAATCTTTCCTGCCCCCAATTCCAAATTATGCCAGTGAATGTCTCTATATAATAGGTCTTAATTCTTAAGTGGTAAAAAAAATTTTTTTTTTGAGGAATTACTTTTTAAGTAAGACAGAGCACTGAGTAATTGCTTGGTAGTTGAGTATAGTAATGGATATTTATATACTTTGGTGAATGCACTAACTATTATATTTAGTAGTCTTTAAAATTTTAAAACAATAGATTTAAAATAATGAAGCCAACTATTGAGAATGTCTGTACAGATTATTAGCTTAATAATTGTAAGCTCCTTGAGGTCAGGGACTATCTTTTGTAATCCTAGCAATTAGCATAGTATCTTTCACACCCTTTGTGTTTTATAAATATTTATTGACTGGCTGATTAATCTACATTGAATTTTAAATTCAGGGCCAGCTTTTCTCCTATCAGCTTTGCTATTTTCCATTCCTCTTCCCATTAAGCAGGTCAGAGAATGCACAATTCTATTGTTATTGTTTTTTTAAACCTTACTTTCAATCTTAGAATTGATACAGTAAAGGCTAAGCAATTGGAGTGTGGGATTTGCCCAGGGTCACGCAGCTAGGAGGAGTCTGAGGCCAGATTTGAATCCAGGACATCCCATTTCTGGGCTTGGCTCTCTATCCATAGAGCCACTTAGCTGTCCCAAATCACAGTGTTTTAAAAAAATCATTTTAAAAGTATTTTTTCATGGTAACATTCATATTTTCTTCCTCCCCCCTCCCAGAGCCAACTAGCGAGTCTACTGGGTTATACATGTATTATCAATTGATACCTATTTCCATATTATTCATTTTTGTAATAGAGTAATCTTATAAGACCAAACTCCCAAATCATATACCTGTATAAACAAACTGCACAGTTTTTATTAGATTTTATTGTTGTCATTTTTCAGTCATGTCTGACATTTCAGGATCCCATTTGGGGTTTTCTTGGCAGAGATACTACAATGTTCTACCATTTCCTTCCCTAGCTCATTTTACAATTAAGGAAAGTGAGGTAAATGGGGTTAAGTGACTTGCCCAGGGACATTAAAGCTAGTAAGTGTTTGAGGCTGGGTTTGAACTCAGGAAAATGAACTCAGGAAAAAGTCTTTCATACTTCAGGCCTAGCACTCTTAACTGTGCCACTTAGCTGTCCCTTTTAATAGATTATCCAAATCATAATTAGGAAGATAAATCTGATATCTCTCCCTCCTCAAATAATGTATTTTAAGTGAAATATACAAGTTTTTATTTGCTGCTAGTTTCGACTATCCACATTCCATTGTTGCCATTACAGAACACACACACACACACACACACACACACACACACACACACACACACACCCCTTTATATATGTGATTCAAAATTGAAATACTTTTCAATTAAAATTACACTGAAATTGTATGCTCTTTTGTTGCTTTATTTTGGAAACATCCCATTTAGCTAATTTTAAAGTGGTGGTAAGAACCATCGTTTAACTATTGATTGATATAGAATACTTAGCAGGTATAAGATAAGAGTCCTGGCTCCTCAACAGTATGGAATAGTGGAAAAAGTACAGCCTTTGAGTCAGTTGGTTCATATCATTACTAGAAAGTCAGAGGGATTCAGGTGAGCTTCTCCCTTCCCACTCTCCACCATGTCTGATGACATTTTTTTCACTTCACTCACCCCTCTGCCCAGCAGCCTGTGTGGAGTAAGGAGGGGGTGGTGCACCCAGCACTCAAGGGGGGGATGGGGCACAGCATGGAGTCTTCGGGTGGGGGGGGCAGGCATGGCACTTGGTCTGGAGGGTGGGGTGGGGACGGGACCCGGTGCTCCATCTCTTTACAGCTCACCATCATTGCTCTAGATCTTTTCTTGATCCTAAAAATTGAAACCATAGAAAGTTAGAAAAACCACAAAGATTATTTAGCCCAAACTTTTGATTTTAGAGAGAGAAAATAGTCTTTGTGAGATCAAGGTATGCAGTTATTTAGCAGTGAGGCAGGGACTAGACCTTAGGTCTCATGAATATCAGGCTAGTTCTAGTTCTACTGTACTGCATTCTTTATTACCTATTAGTCTTCTGATTTGAATGGAAAACAGAAGATATTTGATAAATCTTTTAGCATTATAACTTGTAATGATGTATCAGAGTTCTTACTCCTTTATTGAGCTTCATTACTTGAGCTCTGTTCAAGTGCAATTTCTACATAAGAACTTATAAAATTTCCTCCTTAATTGCTACTATAGTATTGCTGAAAAATTACTATTTATTTTCTTGTATATACAGATGGCAACACATCCGGACCTTCTCATCCATTATTTCATCAGAATATATGAAGAAGCCCCATATAGACATTGAGTTCTCCCTACAACTAAAATAGAAAAAATGGCAGAGTGGATCCCCCTTGTGAATTGTGCAGTTTTTAAAAAAAGGATCCAAACTGGCACAAAGACTCATAGTTTAAAAGAATATTCTCCTGGTGGTGCCATACAGTTATAGATAGATAGATAGATGGTGAAATAAGTAAGCTGCAGCGTATTTTCAGTGATAACCTAATTAGTAAAGTGAAGGATAGTGTTGCTCTCTATAGTAATAAGGAAGGTAGGATATATAGGGTGTTGAGGGAGGACTAGCGCCTCTGGTGTGAGGGTTGCTAAGCCCTTTTCAGTGCTGCTCATGTACCTGTGGTGTTTACCTTTCACCCAATTTTCACTCATGCCTCCAAGAAACTCTAGCATGCACAGTGCCTACACTTTAGTAAAAGTGTCTCAGCTGACTGGCTAAACCAGGTTGAAGATAACTGACAGGTCTCAAACCCATCAGTGACTTAGGGGGATATCCACCCCATGCATTTGAAGACATCCCTTCTTGGAATGGGCATATGAGGGGATTTTGTTCCAAAAACCATGAAGATGGTAGAAACAGACACTGTGAAGCACTTAGAACTTGGGAAAACACCAAAGTCATCCACTGCATTCTGGACCATCATTTGTCATCTTGACTTTTGTTTTGCCACTACTTTCAGTGACTCTGGAAGAGAGTGAAGCTAACAATTTTGTGTGATTGCCTCACTTAAATCCAATTCACATGCAGGTCAAGACATCACTCATACCCTAAGGCTATGATGTCATTGGCCCCTTTAAATTTGAAAGATGAACAACAACATTCAACAATTAATCATTGATCCTTCTGTGAGAATGCTGACAGGAAAATAAAATGAGTATAGTGAACATTCTGATGTGACCTTTCTGTAGTTTAGTGGACTAGTGGTTTGAAGACTACCATGTTGGTCTGCCATTTTCTAGTAATGTGACCTTGGGTAAGTCACGTAATCTCTCTAAATTCCAGCTTTTCTATGTTATACATATCTTGCAAGCTGTAGATTGAAAAGATGAGTTTTAATCATCTCATTCCTAGACCAGTGCTTTTTCCACACTAAATTCTAAAAAAGGGCCCAATAAAACATTCACTGTGGTTATGTTTTACAGTGTTTAAAGTGGAACCACAAGTAGAAGGTATGCTCTCATTCAATGATTAAACTTTTAACATTTTCTATAAAACTATATAAAGAGTTCATTTATTTTTGTTTTAAAAACTACTTTTGATTAACTGTCTTTAAAACCTTGATAAATTACTTAAAGATGACTCAGTGGATAGAGTGCAGGGCCTAGAATTTGGGCTAGGCAGACCTGCTTGGTGTATAAAAAGCTTCTTAGGAAGGCATGTGGATATTTGATAAATAATTACACTAATTATTTATCTATTCCAATAGTTGTAGTATTAGTGGGGGGAAAATTATGAATTCAGAAGAGAACAATGAGGAGGTAGGGTAGAGTGGAAAAGGGAGAAACATTGTAAATACATCTAAAAACTTGAAAGATTCATTTGAAGGAATGATTCCTACTAACCAAAACCAAATGAATAAAGTTAGCATAAGAAATCCATTTCATATTGGGGCAGAAAAAATGAGTGATAACAACACAGTGAAAAATGTGCCAACCGATCTTTACAATAACCAAAAATTCCAAATTGAATGAAATTGTAACATTTGGAGTATATCCTTAGAAAACCATATCCTATTCTTAACTGTTTTTTTTTTTTTTTTGTTAAACCCTTACCTTCCATCTTAGAATCAATACTGGATATTCGTTCCAAGGCAGAAGAGCAATAATGGCAATGGGGGTTAAGTGACTTGTCTAGAGTCACATTAGGAAGTATCTGAGGCCACATTTGAACTCAGGACTTCCTGTCTCTAGGCCTGGCTCTAAATCCACTAAGCCACCTACTGCCCCACTGAGTGTTCCTATAAAGCTTTAATTCCATTTATAACAATTTAATCTCTATAAATCAGAAATTAAATCAGGCATGTTCTCAATCAAACCCAAAGCAAGAAATGAACTGGATACTGAACATGATACATGGGCATCGTACAAAAATATAAAACCACTGGTTGACAAAAAATAGAAACAAGACTCTCTGTTTTATTTGTGTACTAAATATTGGACAACTATATATTTAAAATGCTATATACTGAATAGTGTTTTCTTTATAGAAAAAAATCTCTTTGCTATGCACGATTAAACTATAGTTTATTTCCTTTCTTATTTTCAAGGGTTAATGAAAAACAGGATACAGGGACCAAAGTTTTGGGAACCCTGTCTTGGAGAGTTGCATGGGCACTAAGGGATCAGTTATTCATCTAGAATCACAGAACCAGTATATGTCAGAGACAGAACTTGTAGCTAGATCCTCTTGACTACACGATCATTTCTCTTTAAATACTATACCATGCTTCTTCTCTACCAAAGATATATTTTTTAAGTTTTAAAAATCTGATTTTGAGGTTTTTCAGATGGTGCTTTGTTTAATTGATGACATTGAATGCAAATTCAATATTTCATGATTTTATTTGCATATTCCATATTTGAACCATTCTTGAACAATTTTCTTGGTAAAAAAATTTGTACTTATTGATTTGGGTTAAGAAATGATCCGGAACCAGTTACCTCTTTCCATATTTCCAAAATATATCCTTATGTAGATGTGTTAAATGCTTTATCAAAGTGAAATATAAGGAGTTTGGGCATTAACGACCAATTGTTGAGGTTTAATTGTGCCTCTTAATCTTAGTATTAAAATCAATAAAATTGGTTATTCAAACCATGTATTTCAGAATTTTAGGTTACATATTTTTTCTTTTGGAAAACACAGTTACATAGGATAATAGAACTAGAGCTGGAAGAAAACTTTTAGGAAATGTGGTTACATCATTATGCAGATGAAGAAACTGAGGCCCAGAGAAGTTGTGACTTGTCTGACATCATATATACAAAAATAAATATTGGAGCTTGGCATTAGAGACATTTTTACTTAGGTCTTCTAATTCCAAAACCTGTGCTTTTTCCCTTTTACCAACCAGAAAGGTAGCTATGTTATTAATCCTTTACTTATCAGTCATATCTTCATAGTGATATTGTCTTGCAAAGCCTCTTCCTTACAACTGGTAAAGTAGATTGATCAAATTCACTTCCATTTTACAGATAAGGAAACTGAGGCATAGCAGTTGAGACTAGCTTATCTATAGTCACTCCATTACAAATCAAAATAGTACAAAGGGTTTCCCAAACTGAACTAAATAAAATGGACACTGACTTTTGTGAATATCTTGCATGTAACTTGCCCATTCTTGAACAGTTTCTAAGAATTTTAATTATTGCTGTATTTGTTGTTTTTTCTTCCTTTCATTTCAGTTTCTTTTTACCTCCCCAACTTATTGATCCAGTTTAATGGTAAGGACTTGGCAGGGGGCCAAGTTTGAGACCACATTTTTCTTTAAACCAATGTGATTAATTTTATTTTTATTATCATGCAAAACATGCTTTCATATTGGTCAGTATTGTAAGAGCACACTCATACTAAACCAAAACACCAAAATACAATTGTAAATACATTTTGTGAAAGATAGCATACTTTGATCTGCATCCATCCAATTCCAACAGTTCTTTCTCTGTAAGTGAATAGCATTCTCTATCATAAGTCTTTCAGGATTGTCCCAGATCATTGCACTGCTGATAGTAGCCAAGTTTTCACAGTTAATCATTGTGCAATATTGCTGTTACTGTGTACAATATTCTCTCATTTCTGCTTATTTCATACTCTATCAGTTCATTTAGATCTTTTTAGTTTTTTCTGAAGTCATCTTGCTTAACATTTCTCAAAGTACAATAGTATTCCATCACCAATATGTACCACAATTTATTCAGCCATTCCCCAGTTGATGGATACCCCTTAAGGCCATATTTTGACAAATATTGACTCTGCAAAAATTCTTTTCCAAAAACCTCTTATGTTTTATAATTTTATTTTTTTTCTTAAAATTGCAATTTAGGATAAGTTTCACTTTAAATTCATTCAAACTTGAAAAATGAATAAAATTTGCTTTCTTTTATTAACAACTAAGCCTATATTTCCTTGGAAATTGGCAAGCAATATATGTGTTTATTTATTAATTTTTTGGGTCTTTGAATTTTTTATTTAATTAATAAATTTAGGATATTTTTTCATGGTTACAAGATTCATGTTCTATCCCTCTTCTCCCCCATACCCTTCCCATAACTGATGTGCAATTCCAATGGGTTTTACATGTGTTATTGATCAATCCTATTTCATACTATTGATATTTGCACTAGGGTGATCCTTTAGAGTCAATATCCCCAATCATTTCCCATGTGACAAAGAGGTTGTTTTTCTTCTGTGTTTCCACTCCCAGAGTTCTTCCTCTGAATGTGGATAGTGTTCTTTCTTATGAGCACCTCCGAATCATCCTAGATCATTGCATTGCTGCTAGTAGAGAAGTCCCTTACATTGGATTGTACCACAGTGTATCAGCCTCTGTATATGTGGTTTTCCTGGTTCTGCTCCTTTCACTCTGCATAATTTCCTGTAAGTCATTCCAGTTCACATGGAATTCCTCCAGTTCATTATTCCTTTGAGCACAGTAGTATTCTATCACCAACAGATACCACAATTTGTTTAGCCATTCCCCAATTGAAGGGCATAACCTCATTTTTCAATTTTTTGCCACCACAAAGAGCATGGCTATAAATATTTTTGTACAAGTCTTTTCCCCTATGATCTCTTTGGGATACAAACCCAGCAGTGGTATGGCTAGGTCAAAAGGTGGACAGTCTTTTAAAGCCCTTTGGGCATAGTTCCAAATTGCCATCCAGAATGGTTAGATCAATTCACAACTCCACCAGCGCGATGTATTAAAGTCCCAATTTTGCCACATCCCCTTCAACATTCATTACTGCCCTTTGCTGTCATTTTAGCCATTTTGCTAGGTGTGAGGTAGTACCTCAGAGTTGTTTTGATTTACATTTCTCTAATTACAAGAGATTTAGAACACTTTTTCATGTGTTTATTGATAATTTTGATTTCTTTATCTGAAAATTGCCTATTCGTGTTCCTTGCCCGTTTAAAAATTGGGGAATGGCTTTATTTTTTGTATAATTGGTTTAGCTCCTTATATATTTTAGTAATTAGACCTTTGTCAAAATTTTTGGTTATTAAGATTTTTTCCCAGTTTGTTGCTTCCCTTCTAATTTTGGTTGCATTGGTTTTGTTTGTACAAAAGCTTTTTAATTTACTGTAATCAAGATTATTTTACATTTTGTAATTTTTAAAACTCTTGCTTGGTTTTAAAATCATTCCTTTCCCAAAGATCTGATAAGCATACCATTCTGTGTTCACCTAATTTATTTATAGTTTCCTTCTTTATATTCAAGTCCTTCACCCATTCTGAATTTATCTTGGTATAGGGTGTGAGATGTTGATCCAGACCCAGTCTTTCCCATATTGTTTTTCAATTTTCCCAACAGATTTTTGTCAAATAGTGGATTTTTGTCCCAAAAGTTGGGCTCTTTGGGTTTATCACACACTGTCTAGCTTAGGTCACTTACCCCAAGTCTATTCCACTGATCTTCCCTTCTGTCTCTTAGCCAGTACCAAATTGTTTTGATGACCACAGTTTTATAGTATAGTTTAAGATCTAGTACTGCTAAGCCACCTTCCTTCACATTTTTTTTTCATTATTTCCCTTGATATTCTTCATCTTTTTGTTCTTCCAAATGAACTTTGTGGTAGTTTTTTCTAATTCAGTAAAAAAGTTTTTTGGTAGTTTGATAGGTATGGCACTAAATAAATTGATTAATTTGGGTAGGATGGTCATTTTATTATGTTAGCTCATCCTACCCATGAGCAATTAATGTTTTTCCAATTGTTTAGATCTAGTTTTAATTGTTTGGAAAGTGTTTCATAGTTGTGTTTGTATAATTCCTGTGTATGTCTTGGCAGATAGATTCCCAAGTATTTTATTTTGTCTAGGGTGATTTTAAATGGCATTTCTCTTTCTAACTCTTACTGCTGGGATGTTTTGGAAATATATAGAAATGCTGATGATTCGTGTGGGTTTGTTTTGTATCCTGCTACTTTGCTAAAGTCGTTGGTTATTTTCAGTAGCTTTTTAGTCGATTCTCTGGGATTCTTTAAGTAGACCATCATATCATCTGCAAAGAGTGATAGCTTAGTCTCCTCATTGCCCATTTCAATACCTTCATTATAACATAAGTCTCATTATAACAAATATCTCTAATGTTCTTTGCCTTCCAAATGAAACTTTAGATTTGAAATTTCCTATAAAACATTAATTGATTACTAATTATTTGTAGCTTTTTCACATGGAATCAACTGTAAAATTTCTACATGTTTCCTTTCCCACATTTGCTTTACTTACCTCATGTTGAAACATTAGTTGTTAATTTTATATTTTTTACATTTTCAGATAACTTGGATTTTTACTCCAATAACAGCTGAAATAGCAAGTCTTGATAGTGGAAATATAGATGAAATTTTAAGTAAGTACTTGGAAACTTAATTTTCTTTGTATAATTACTATTCCATGAAGAGCTGCCTGTGTGAAATTACTGTAAAACTTTGACTAATTGGAATACTTGGGAAATCAGTATTCTGATTAATTTAATTTCATTAGTAATTGAAGGGAAACCAGAAAATACTTTATTTCAGGTCTTGTTTACTCTTTCTAAAAATATATTGCTATTTTCTTATCCTACTGAATATATCAACCTTATGTTTTCATAAGAATTCAGCATCTTTTAGCTCAGTTTGAATCATAATTCTTTCTTTCTTTTTTTTTTTTTAAACCCTTACCTTCAGCCTTGGAGTCAATACTGTGTATTGGCTCCAAGGCAGAAGAGTGGTAAGGGTAGGCAATGGGGGTCAAGTGACTTGCCCAGGGTTACACAGCGCCAGATTTGAACCTAGGACCTCCCATCTCTAGGCCTCGTTCTCAGTCCACTGAGCTACCCAGCTGCCCCCTTGAATCATAATTCTTAATATCAATTCAGCAAATAGTTTAGACTGACTTACAAAGTCAGTTCTCATTGTTTATATATTAGTATAGCTGCTATAGAAATTACAGGATTTGGGGCTTTTTATACTTCATGATCTGAAACCATACTCCAATGATCACTATTTAAACTAAATCGCTAATAGTTGGATTAGTTATCATCATCTCATCTATCAAAAAAATGTAAAATATAGTTTTTCAAGCCTTGTTAGTTAAGGATTGCTACTTAGTTAATGCCAAACAGTTTTAATGTTATATTTGCAAGAAGTATGATTGTAGGCACTTGTTAGAGTTTTGGGATGAGTGTAAAGATAGTTTTCCATTTCTGAAAAAATAATGGGAAAGCTGTTTTGTAATCAGTGATTATAATTTTGAGATAAAACACTTGATTTATTGGAAAAATTGAAAAATGAAGCGTGCTATTTAGAGTTTGCTTTTGTTTCTTCAGTAATTGTCACTGTGCTACAAAAAATTATCAGTATATACTCACTGAAGTATGTTGCAAAAACTAATGTGGTTCAAAAAACATTTTCTAATGAATATTAGGCACCATGCAGATTTTTTTTTATTATAAAAGATTTTGTCCAAATCAAAATTCCTCTCTAAAAACCTTCTCTAGTTAACTAGGTAGTCAAAAGAAGTGCTTTAAATCTAGTAGTTGAAAAGGGGAAGGTATCACATTTGTACTACATTTTGTCTTCTGCAAGGGTCAATTTCTTGATTTGTTTTGATGGGTAATTTGGAATTTAAAAAACAGAAGTAGTATATGGAATTTGACTCTCCTCATTTCTTCCTATATTGATATGCAAATGTCATATTATTTTGTTTTAGAGAATTATTGATTAAAGAACAGGGAGTTACTGAAGAAAAAATAGTCAATCCTTAACTTTCAAGATAATAATGTTCCTAGAAAATGGTTAAAAAATAAAAAAATGAATATTGATACATTGACCTATGGGAAGTGAGGGTTAGTTTCTTATGACCTCCCAAAACTGTATTCTTTTACTAGAGATTGCTGAAAATACACTTTTCTGCGTACAATTCTTTCCTATATGCATTTTTCCTAATAGTAACCATGAAACAACTATAAAATGAAATATTGGTAGCATGCAAAATTTTCTTGATAGTAATTCCCTAGAATTATGTGACCTTTTGTGCTAATATCTCAATAAAAAACATTGTTTTCAAACAACATTATTTTTTTTATAACACATGAAACAGTTAAATTAAATACTGTGCAACAAATAAAATTCTTAAAAGCAAAACATTTTTTAACTCAAGCCTTACCTTCTATTATATCAGATGTCGGTGTGAGGGCATTGTCCTTTATAGCTATACCTTGGAGATATTATAGGTTCAGTTCCAGATTACCATAATAAAGCAAATATCGCAATAAAGCAAGTCACATTAATTTTTTGGTGCTTATAAAAATTATGTTTACACTATATTGTAATCTGTTAGGTGTGTCCAATAGTATTATGTCTAAAAAACGTACATGCCTGAATTAAAATTAATTTATTGCTAAGAAATGCTAAACATCATCTAAGCTTTCAGCGTCATAATATTTTTGCTAGTGGAGGGTCTTAAGCTCAATATTGATGGCTACTGACTGATCAGGGTAGTGGTTGCCGAAGGTTGAGTTTGTTGTGACAATATCATAAAATAAGAGAACAATGAAGTTTGCTGCATTGATTGACTATTCCTTTTACTTGTTTAGAGGCCATCTTAGTGTTATTAATTGGCTTAATTTCATTGTTATTGTGTCTTAGGGAATAGGGAGAGTTAGGGAATGGCTGGTGGGTGGAACAGAACACACACAACATTTATCAGTGAAGTTCACTATCTTATATGGTGCCTCAAAACAATCACAATAGTAACATCAAAGATCACTGGTCAGAGGTCACCATAATAGATAGAGTAATAATAAAAAGTTTGAAATATTGCTAACAAAATGTGACACAGAGATATGATATGAGCACATGCTCTTGGAAAAAATGACACCGATAGACTTGCTTTAACTCAGGGTTGCTACAAAACTGACATTTATGAAAAACAATATCTGAGAAGCCAATAATATGAAGCTCAATAAAATAAGGTATGTCTATATTATGTTGTTGTAAATGTCTTACCTTGCCTATGATCTGAAAACTAAGAGAGAGATTGTTGGAATTTTAGATGTTCTTAGAAGACACTTAGAACCCAGAAGACTTTGACTGTGCTTTAGGGGCATAATGGTAACACAAAGCTTGAGTTTTAAAGGTAAACAGTTGACAAGATGCAATGAAGACATGGATAGCTCTTTACAATAATAGAGTAAAAAAGACAGTGGAACACTTTGTAGGATACCAGCCACTTCTACTGTTCATAACTGTGAATGTGCATGGTTGCTAATTTGAAAGTGAAAATGAGACTATTAATAAAAACACACAAATGCTTGAAATGGTAAAAATTAAATGCAAATATTAAGAAGATTGACTGTATTTGCTGTACCTTATTGTTGGGCCTGGAGTCAGGAAAGCCCAAGTTTAAATCTGGGCTCAAACACTGTTTAGTGACCCTGAGCAAAATCACTTAACCCTGTTTGCCTCAGTTTCCTCATCTGTAAAATGAGCTTGAGACAGAAATGGAAAATCACTCTATTATATTTGCCAAGAAAATCCAAAATGGCATCATGACGAGTCAGACACAACTGAAATAGCTGAAGAACAAAAAAAAAATTTAGTTGTAGAAAATTGTAGTTAAATGGACCATCTTTTAGAATTTTAAAGTAGCCAGCTCTCAATTTTTTTATGCTAATGGAGGTTATTCACAAATCTTACTACAACTCTTAATTTTATTTCTCTTCTTTTATGAAATCTGATATTTAAAACTAAATTGATCTTAATGTGGTCCTTCTCCTTCCTCTTATCTTTTGTAGATGCCAGTAACAATGAAAATGTCTAGAGAGAATGTATAGTAGGAAGGCTGTGAAGCAAAAAGGGCACTTTGATAACTGTATAAGTAGGCCCTAACTGATTGTATATGGGTTTCTGAGTAAGATTCATATGTTAATAACAGGAAAAATATAGACATGAGTAATTTAAATATATTTTTTTTTATTTCAGACAGTGCAGATGTTGCTTTAGTAAATTTTTATGCTGACTGGTAAGTAATAGTTTTGCTTTCATGCATAACTTAAAATTTATTACATTTCAAAGTTTCATTTTTTTCTAATAGGAAGGAGTGAGAATTCTTTCCCCTTATTTAGGAATGTTTTGTATAAGAAAAGAGGGAGAGGGCACATATCAATAAAAACATTTTATTTATTTATTATGGGAAGGAAGAAAAGTATCTTCTATTCCTCCACTTTTTCATTAAATAGGTAGTATAAAACTCCATTTGGTAATACAGCAGAGAATAGAAACTATATTATGTATGGATCCTCTTGGAACAGCTAAGAAGAGAAAGGGAGGCAAGGGTAAGTATAAAGAAAAGGAGTGAGCTGAAAGAGGAAGAATTAATGAGAAAAATAGAGGAAAAAAAGAAGGAAATACATTGATGGGGGAAGGTTACTCTCTGGGACTCTGATTTCTAAGAGAGGGAAAGCAAAAGGGAAGCTTTAGCTACTCTACAATCTTCATTATAAGACAGAATGTTTTCTCTGAGATCTTTATTCTTCACCTGTGTGGTTTAGTTTTCATGGTACAGACAACAAAAAAGCAAAGTAAAATCATAATTATAATTTATATAGTGTGACTTAAAGTTTACAAAGTATTTTTCCTACAGCTATATAGTTAGCTAAGCAGTACAGACTTGCCCCACACCCCTTTTAAAGATGGGGAAACTGAAGGTTAGAGAAGTTAGATGACTTGCTCAGGACCACAAAGTGGGAACTTTTTGCAATGTACATAACAGAGACAGGTAGGTCCTTAGAACAGCTCTTTTGGTTCTGGAGTAATAGAATAGAGCTAACAGTATGGGGGACTAACAATTAGCCAGTATTCCCACTCCTTTCTTTTAAACTTTTATTGATGCCTTTCATTTTTATAGTGCCTTCAGTCCTGAATGAGGTAGTTAGGTGGCTCAGGGAGAGAGTGCTGGGCCTACATTTAGGAAGACCTGAATTCAATTACGGTCTTAGACATTGTGTGACTCAGACACTGTAGCTGTGTGAACCTGGGCAAGTCATATAATCTCTGTTTGCTTTAATCCACTGGTGAAGGGATTGGCAAACCACTCCACTATCTTTGACAAGAAAACTCCATGGACAATATGTCCTATGGGGTCACGAAGAGTAGGACATGAATGAATGGCCAACAATTTTTGATATCCCTTCCTCCTTCTTTGACCAGTGAGTTAGCCATTCTTCGAATGAAAAATCATTTATCTGATACTTATTGCATGCCAAGGGTTGTGCTAATAATCACTGGAGATACAAATAAAAATGTAAGATAGTTTTGGTTTTCAAGGATTTCATCTTCTAATTGGGGATGATAACACATATTGGAGATTTCAGCAGTAGTGGGCATGGCAAGGACCAGGGATCCTGAGGGTGCACCTGGAGGATAGATAATAAACCTAGAGGCCCTCATTAATGGCAAGAATTATAGTTGATAAGTCACTTGGTCATTCCTGTAATTTTCAAGTTTTAAGCTTTTTGTTTAGGTATTTATATTCATAATGTGGGATAGGAACTTTATGTACATATATACCTTTATCTAAAATAGATTGCTTTTCTTTTGTGTTACTTGACATGCATGGAGATGAAATCGATAAGCTTGAATTGGTCTAATACAGTAATTTGATTCATAAATTATCTGTAATTTCTTCCAATGTGTCAACAGATGTAGGTGCACAGATCTACCCATTTTAGACTTAGTAGATAAATCGTAGGAATTATACTTAAGACTAATGGAAGTTAAGAGATGTGGTACCAGCTCACACATCTATATGGATTATAGGTAGATTATGAACCCATTTGTTTTTAAATCCAATTCTAGCCCTCTATAGTCACATAACTGTTTTTAAAGGTAACTGAACAAATATAGTAAAATCTGGGCATCATGATGCTTAGTCTCAGTTTTATAGGTACTATTGAGTGTTACCTCATAGTAGAGTCAATCAGACTTCCCTGTTTCAGACTTGTGTTTTTCTCTGCAACTTAAAAAGATCATTCTGCCTCTCTTAGGTACCTTTCTTCCCTTACAGGAAAAACAATCTAACTCATAATTTTTGTAGCCTGTAATTCCCTTTGAAACCTAACAGAGAGGTTTAACTTTATTTGAAAACTATCACACTGTCTTTAGTTAATGGTAGATTGCTTTTAACATGAATAAACTCACAGTGAGTATTAATAACCATAATAAAATACAACTTTGCTTTTCCATTTTAATTGTTATTTTCATTCTGAATAGGTGTCGATTCAGCCAGATGTTGCATCCAATCTTTGAGGAAGCCTCCAATGTCATTAAGGAAGAATATCCAAATAAGAATCAAGTAGTGTTTGCCCGAGTAGATTGTGATCAGCACTGTGAGTACTTAGTCATATTGTTAGTGGCAGGGACTGTCTCGTTCATTTCAAATGTTTGGTTATGGTTTGTTTGAAATGGAGAACCAAAAGGATTTTGTGATCTTTTACAAAATGATGGTGATTGTCAATGTTTAATCTTGAGCAAATTATTAATTCAAGGTTTACCTTTATCTGTGTGAAATATTAAATTGTGATACAGTTGGATTGGTTTTATTAAAAAAAAAAACAGCACAGGTGTATGTGTGTACATATGTTAGGTGAGAAAGAAGAAGAACTGGGTACAGATCTGAAATAGCCAGGTTTTAATTAGAGCAATAATAATAAAACTTATTTAGATTTAAAAATAGATTTTAAACTAGGTCCAAGTAAAAACCATACTTCTCTTATCTTAAGAAACATCTGGAAGATTGACCACAGTAGAGATTTGTTGTTGCTGTTTGTTTGGATGAGGTCTTCAGTGTTATGTCTAGGCAACTCTCAGTGAGGAAATGGATGCAACAGACCAACTCCTGCTCAGAAACTGACCTTCTTGGAGAACTTTCTGGGGGCACTGAGAAGTTAATTCAATTATATGACATGTTTGTGAGAGATAGAACTGGAACCAACATCTTCTAACACCAAGTTCATTTCCCTTCCTATGACACCTGGGCTGCTATTTAAATACTTTTTAAAACCCAATGTGAGCACACTTTATAACATGAATTATGGTCCAGTGCACAAGGGCATGCCTAGCAGGTTCCTCTAAAGATGGAAGTAGTGCTACATATTAGAATTGCCTTTCTATAGGAGTTCAGCATTGGCCTAACTGCTAATAGTTGCCTCCCACTTTCCCTGTCTGCTTTTCTCTGTTCTGATTGTTTCAGTGTAAAAAATTGGAAATAAAAATACTAGACTTATAGAATTTCTCAAATCTTCTACTCACAGTTCTCCTTCACACAAGTTAATAACTCATTCCCAATCTAAATAGTTAATAGATAATTAGATAGAGCTCTTATCCTAATTCTTATCTCACATATTTCTCAGGTTCTACCTCCTTCACCTCAAAGACTTTATGGGGACAGACAAGCCACAGGCTCCTAGTTTCAGAGTTTGTGAGTCATCAGTTGGGTACTACATTGCATATACCAATCAAGTTTGTATTATAAAATCAGAAATCATGTTTTCATACAGAGAGTTCCTGGGGAAAAGTAGATATTCTCTCTTTAAACTATCAAAAATCCTCTATTCTGTTTTGGAGAGGTACAGTTCTTAAAGTAAGCTGATATCATTGCCCATATTTACCAGAGTTGATTATTTTTGTTTTTAATTTTTGCATCTAATTTGAATAGATAACATTTCTTCCATTAAAGACTTATAAATTCAAGTTTCTTTTCATAATTTCTGTTGATGGAAGTTACATATATATGTATTTTATTTAGATTTTTTTCCCCCTCTTAGTAAGTTAGTACCATGTCTGGCACATTGCAGGGGCTTTAGAAATGCTTGTTGAGGGAGCAGCTGGGTAGCTTAGTGGATTGAGAGGCAGGCCTAGAGATGAGAGGTTCTAGATTCAAATCTGGCCTCTGACTCTTCTTAGCTGTGTGACCCTGGGCAAGTCACTTAACCCCCATTGCCTAGCCCTTACCACTCTTCTGCCAACCAGTACATAGTATTGATTCTAAGGTGGAAGATAAGGGTAAAAAAAAAAAAAAAGCAAGAAAGAAAAAATCTTGTTGACTACTTTTCTAGCCTCATATGAGAAATTCTTTTATTTAAAAAAATGGAAAGCATAGTTATTTTAATAAGTTGGTCAATGTTTTCTTCATATCTTTTGTTCATCTCTAGCCCTATTGTTAGGTTTCTGGTTGCTTTTGTATGGATTCAGGGTAGTTGAATCACCCTATAGCCATAGTAATAGTGGCCCTGGATTTTTCAGGTTATATATAGGGTAATTCAGGAAGTGTACAAGATGGATACCTATCATACTACCTTTAGAACAAAATGTTCCTATATTTTTGTGGTAGTAGTTTTAAAAATCACATTTTTCATATTAAGACTATTTGCTTGTAAAATAATGGTTAGGAACTTTCTTGGTTTGGATACATAAGCAGAGCTTATGGAAACCACTCTCAGAGATTATTTTGGCTCAGTGTAATGAAGAATTTTCCAACAATTAGATCTATCAAAAAATACATTTAGCCTCCTCCAGAGATAGTATATTTTTTTTCAAAGAGGTGTCAGAGGATGAATTGTTATTGTTCAGGATTATTATAGAAGATTCCATTTCATCCAGGTAGAAAAGTTAGATTAGATAACCCCTTAGGTTCCTTCTAGGACAGGTAGGTGGCACAGTGGATAGAGCACTGGGCTTGTAATCAGTAAGAACTCCCTTAGGCTATCATATCATTTAACTGTTTCCCTAAACTGTATGTGCTTTACTGCAAGAGATGAAATGGAGTCAATTAGAAGTACCTTCTGAAAAGTTTGAGATAATAGTAGACATTTTTTGGAGGAAAAATCTTTCCCCACTTTTTTTTTTTTGGCCACTAAGTGATAACATTTAAAGAGAGATCCTGAAGTTCTTTTTGGATGAATAGGGTTATGAGACATATTTTGTCAGAGTCATAACTATTGTCCAGGCAGTAGGTTTATATAGTAGGGGTGCCCATGAAAGGTAAATATTCCCTTCCACTAAAAGGTTTCTATTTTTATTGAAATAAATAATTTAATCTTAGGTTATTGCCTGGGGTCACTGCTAATGTTTGATGAAAGGGATTCCCACTCTTCATTCTTCATAGGGTCACTTAAGAATTTTTAAATAATAACTGTGAGATACACCTGCTTAGACACTTTTGAAAGTTGGAAGAAGGGGTTTATGCTTTTGAAGATTATAAGAAAGAATACATATAACCATGAAAATAAAAAGGAAAATGTTGAAAAGCAGAATATATCCATTCTTCCTTCCTAATTTACTTTTCTTTATTCCCCCTTCCTCTATCCCTGCTATTGAAATCTTTCTTTTAAAGCCTTAGTTCAAATGCTTTCTTATCCAAGAAACCTTTCATCATCCCTGCAGATTCTAATGTTCTTTTCATGTTTTTATATCTTAGATTCCCCATACACTAATTTCATTATATATATATAATGAAATTAGTGTATGGGGAATNTTAGAAGCTATATTGGATTCCATTAAAATTTGGTATATGTATTTATGTATAGAAGTTATATTTTAGAGGCCATAATTTGATATATATGTATACCCATAATATATGTGTGTGCATGTGTTTATGAGAGAGATAGAGAGAGAATCATTTTGGAGTGACATTATTTGATTCATATATATATGTTTATTCTATAAATTAATATGTGTATTAATGTATTGAGCATGTTGTAATATTTCTATTAGACGAATTACTTTTTCCAATTGGAAGAATCAAGGGACAGAATGTTAGCTTACCTAAACTACAAAAGATATCACTATATTTAGGGAGAATTTACTGAAAATATTAAAAGGAAAACTATAACTAAAGTGAGATATATATGTGTGTGCATTTATATATAGCATATATGTATATATATACATATATATATATATATGTTTAACAATTACTTGTATGTTGGTCTTTCTCCCCCTACTAGATTGTAAGATCCTTGGGGAAAATAAAATTTATTTGTTTTTATATCCTTTGCAATATCTATTATAGTGCCTTACAATATCAATCAGCAAGTGTTTAATTGTGTCCTACTACACAGTTACATGGTATAATGGATAGAGCACTAGACCTTGAGTCAGGAAGGTTCGAGTTCAACTTTTGATCATAGATACTTGCTCAGTGTGTGACCCTGGTCAAATTATTTAACCTGTTTGCCTCAGTTTCCTCAACTTTAAAATCGGAATAATATTAGACCCATCTTGCAGGATTGTTGTGAGAATCAAATGAGATAATGTTTGTCAAGTTCTTTCACAATGCCTGACACAGAGATGGCATTAAGTAAATGTTTATTTTCTTCTTTCCTACTAGATTGTTAGCTCCCTGAGAGCAGTGATTGAGTTTTCTCTAAACCTTGTACTTGCACCATATTAAGACATATCTATTCTCGTAAAATGACTGAAGCCAGTTTTTGTTTTTGTTTGTTTGTTTAACTTTTCTGTTCTTCTAGCGGAAATAGCCCAAAGATACAGGATAAGCAAATACCCTACCCTAAAACTGTTCCGAAATGGTATGATGATGAAGAGAGAATACAGGGGTCAGAGATCAGTGACAGCAATAGCAGATTACATCAGGCAACAAAAAAGTGACCCTATTCAAGAAGTTCATGATTTGGAAGAAATCAAATTTCTTGATGTAAGTTCTTGAAGCAATTTTGTTTAGTTCAAAATGAAAATTGTTGGTTAGAATGTATAGTGTATATTTAAATCTTATAATTTGAAATAATGATATGTGTGTGTGTGTGTGTGTGTGTGTGTGTAAATGTATTAAAAGAAGTCTAGATTTTTTTTTTTCAATTACACATTGCTCAAACTAGGTTAACCAAAGAAAGAGTACAGAAAAAAGCATCAGAATCAGTCTGAAAGTTTGTTTGCATCTTGGCTCTACTATTTGCTATCTGTATGACTTTAGCAAAGGTACTTACTAACTTTTCTGAAGTTCCTTTATGTGTAAAATAAGGGAATAGGGCCCTAGGCACCATGACATTCCTTTAAGCTCTCAAGTCAATGCTCCTAGAAGGAGTGTCATATGTTTGTGTTTGTGTATGTGTGTGTGTGTGTGTGTGTATACATATATATATATATATATATAGTGTTACTTTATGAATTTACTTTAATGAATCAGGGTAACATAATCATTTATCAACTTTTTTATGTGTTTATTTGAAATGGTGCTTAAAAACAGTTTGTTCTTTGAAATATTTTACATATTTCCCCCTTTTTACACTATTAATTTTCCTTAAAATTCCTTTTTTCCACCATAAATTGTGCCAAGGTTAGTTGAAGTGCTTACTTCATGAACTTTTACTCAGCCCAGCCTTTTTCAGATCATCACAAATTCTAAATTTGTGTAGTTCCATTTACAGATGTTTTATTATATTTTAAAATGTATCCAACCCAAAGTTTAAAAGTCTTAAACAAGAAAAGAAATTCACGAATTAAACATTTAAAATACTCTTTGGATTTTCTAAATAAAATATTGAAGAGAAATATTAAAAACATTTTGGTTGTCATAAGCATTAATACTATTTAACCAGACTTTTTTCATATAATGGGTTTTAAGTGTTTGAAGTGGAATTTATATTTATATATCATTTAGAAACATGAATGACAGCTATAGCTGTTTATAGATACCTGAGGAAGGGATAGATGAATAGTGTCATGTTAATACCCATATAGGAAGGTAGAGAAAATCATATATTAAAAACATTATGTGCATGCTTTGTTTTATATTTATAGCGCAGTAAAAGAACAATCATTGGATATTTTGAACAAAAGGACTCAGACAACTATAGGACCTTTGAAAGAGTAGCAAATATTTTGCATGATGATTGTGTCTTCTTTTCTGCATTTGGGTAAGTTGATTAATGTTAGGTTTTTTTTGTTTTTTTTTTTTAACTCAAGTGACCTCACGGATCCCATCTCACTCTGAAACTTTGCGATGTGACTTTATATTAAATTTTAGCTGCTGTTGAAGAATATTATTATGTATATCTAACATAGTTGCTTTTTTCTGGAGCCAGAACAGTGGCTCTATATTCCATTGCCTTTCAAAGGCAGTTCAAAGAATGGATCTAAGTGTCCTGCCTGACTAGAATTATTTCCTGATATATTAAGGTCTAGAAGGGCAGAGGAATTAGAGAGTGACTGGAATCCCACAGTGATGGGAAATTTGATATGGATACTAGAAGTCATTAACAGTTAAGTTCAGATGATATCCAGAAAAAGTGATAAAGGGTACCCATCAAAAAGTTTAAAAAACTAAAGTATCATAGAGAAGAAAGCAGCCACAGAAATATTGATGGGAGCAATTTAAAACTATAGAGCTTATAGAGAAGGTTTAAGACAGAGAAGCCAGGGTAGCAAACCAGATAGGTGGGGGGCAAATTGACAAATAATTGACAGTTGAAGTTCTCAATAGTGTTGACTATGTTACTCTTTTAAAGGGCATGCTCCCTAGAGTGAAGTTATTAATACATTACCAACCAGCATAATATGGAGCATTGCTGAACTGAGTGCTGTATCACTTTCATTTTATTATTGTTATTGTCAATAATCATCAACAAGATTCAATCTCAATAATCTACAAGTTATTATTCCTTTATACCATTAACATCCAACATTTTTAGGGGCAGCTGGGTGGCTCAGTGGATTGAGAGGCAGGCCTAGAGATGGGAGATCCTGGGTTCAAATCTTGATTCAGACATTTCCCAGCTGTGTGACCCTGGGCAAGTCACTTAACCCACACTGCCTAGCCCTTACCACTCTTCTGCATTGGAACCAATACACAGTATTGATTCTAAGATTGAAGGTAAAGGTTTAAAAAAAAAATCTAACATGTTTATCTCCTTTGATCTATTTAAGATCAATATCTTGCTTTTTCCACTGGACCTGATACTGCCTCACCTACTATTGCAAGATATGAAAGAATTTGAAATCTAGGCCATCCTAAACTCCAGTTTCCCATAAAGTTCCAATAACTCATGGACAAGAAAGGATATGGTCCAAAAGAGTATTTATATCTTGCAGCTAGTCACCCACATCTGTACTGTCTAGTTAATCAAGGCTTATCACTGTTACCTTAAAAAACCAGAATTCCTCCTTTCAGTTTACCAAGAGTTACTTCCAAGGCAACATTATTTAAAAAGGCCTGGATATACTGTTTTAAGGAGATATAGAATGAGAAGACTCTTAATTCAGCTTCCTTGTGGGGAGAAATCTTTGATCTTTGTTCAACTTTGCTTTACCTTCTATTTTTCATATGTCAAATGAATATATTGGTTATCATTCCATGTTTCTCCCCATTGCCTCCATTGTTCCACTTCTATATTTTTTCTTAAGTCACCTCAACTCAGACTTTTTTAGTCTAAGCCCCTCTCTCCTCCAGATAAAGGATTTGTCTGGCCCTACTTAACTGGGTAACAAGTCTTAACCTCTGACTGTATTCTTGCAATAAAAGTTCTTGCAAAGTCCTTGAGGTAATCTTAGTTAAACCTGGCCCATCACAGGCAGTAGCTAAGACAATTTGTTAAGCTCCCTTCTAATACCGAGTCTATGATTAATCTTTGGATAGCAGACTTCAAATTCTGGAGTCTTATGATAACCCAATTAGGAAGTTTTCCAAGGTGAGATTCAGCTTGAATTAGAAAGCACTATACTCACAAAACCTCTGAGTAAGACCTTGGTTAGCTTTAGTTATGAAGTTATTGAGAGTTAACATAATTGTACAAAGAATTGAACTGAGGCTTGAATGAAGCTAAGTATTCTATAGGTTGAGATGATGTGAAATGAGAAATGACATGGTAGGGTGTTTTTTTTTCCTTAAAAGGGGGCATGTAGTTGATTGACTCTCTTATTTCAGATTTTTTTCTTCAGTATTTGACTAATTTATAGCTTCTTCAACAGATCATTAGAGTTCTTGTCTTTCCAAACCCCCTCCAACATTTGGTTTTTCTCATATTTGCCTTTCTGAGTATGGAGTGAATCAGAGTTGTTTTGATTTGCATTTCTCTTATTATGAGTGATTTGGAGGATTGTTTCATATGGTTTCTCCTTTTGAAAAGTACTTGGTCCTATCTTTTGTCCATTTGTTGATTGAGGGATGGCTCTTATTCTTATGTACTTATATCAATCTCATATTTATCTTAGATATGAGATTTTTATCAAAGATACATGTGACAGAGATTTTTTCCCCCATTTAATTGCTTTGTTTTGGATTATAACTGCATTTTGTTAGTACAAAAGCTTTTTTAGGTTTATATAATGAGATTGTTTTATCTCTTGATGACATCCTTTGTTTAGAGAAGAATTCTTCCTCAACTATAGTTATCTAAAATATTTCCACTCTAATTTTTTGATGTTGCAACATAATAAGTAAAGGTAATCTATTTAAATGTGGGAAATGGTCTTTTATCACTTGTAGCTTATTGTATATGGTGTAAGATGTTTATTTAAATGAATTTTTACTAAGCTGATTTCTTATTTTCCTAGCAGTTTTTGTCAAATAGGGAATCCTTATACCAGTAGTTGTCATCCTTGAGTTTATCAAATATTGTTCTACTATGTTTAGTTGCTTCTGGTCTTGCTTACCTAGTAACTATGTTCCTTTGATCAATTTTTCTATTTTTTTTTCACCAGTACCTAATAATTTTGCGGATCATTGCTTTATGGTAGAGTTGAATTCTGGTTCTCTTCATTTTAATTTTTTCCATGAAGTTTTCCATTGGAATGTAATTAGTCAAAGCTATTGAAATTTCATTCCTTTTTTTTTTTTAAACTTCTGTTGTCCTAGTAGGAAAAGTATCTTCATTTATTTCTTTATTCTTATTAGGTCTGTTTCAAAACCAGAAAGATTTAGTGGAGATAATGTAATCTACAGACCACCAGGGGTAAGTTTATTGGAAAAGTGATCTGCTACTTGTAATCTATGGTATATACTGTATCTATCTGTAGATTTTCTCTTTCTCTCTCTGTATTCATAAGATCATCATAGAATTTTAAAATCTGAAACCTACTTTAAGCAATTATTTTTAAAATATGGAAATTAAGGCCCAGTGAAGTTAAATGACTTGTTGCAAAGCTACTTCGTGATAGGGTCATAACTTGAAGTTAGATCTCTTCCCAGGCTAGAGTTCTGTTAGGCCAAACTGTCTCCCTTTAAGAATGGCAAGCTTCTGCCATTTGAATAAACTGCTTCCTAAGCATAAATATGATGTCTTTATATAAAGAGGTATAAAAACTTATTAAAGTAAATATACATTTTTTGTCACATTTAGTAGAAATAATATTATAAAACCAAAAGTTTGAATCTAGACATTGGAGCAGGCTTACAGTTTCTCTAGTGCTTTTTTTTCTCTCCATCCATTTAGTTTTTGGCCCCAAACTAAAAATCTAAGCATTAACAGGTTACTTTTATTATTGCCAGAAGCTCCAGGTCTTCCAGGAATTGAATTAAAGCCTTGATTCTTGTCAGACAATAAGGCAGCGCCTATATGATTTGTAGCTATCAGGCTACCAATAGCAGAGCAGAGCATTGACCTGGAAACAGTATGTAGCTCCTTAGAATGGGCATACGTACCCCTTTAGTATCTGGCAGGTTTGATGGAAATGAGCCATCACATCAAATTATAAGTAGAAATTAAGGTCATAAAAGCAAAGTGATGATAGGAGAAAATGGTGGTTATAATTGTTAATAATGACACATAGTGTTCTAAGGTTTCTTTCCTTTAAAATAGATAATATAAGCATTATTTTGGTCATGTATAGACAAAAAACCTAAAATTTAGAATGGTTCACTTATGATCACACAACTAATAATAAATGGTTAAGATCCAAACTCAGTGCTTCCAAACCCAAGTCCATTCTCTCTCTACCACTACCACTACCACTACCACTACCACTACCACTACCACTACCACTACCACTACCACTATACTTCTCCATTGCCTCTGAGGAGGATTCTGCAGTTGTAGGATTCTTATAGGTACCAGAAGAATTTGACACCATACCTTTTCTTAGATTTCTTTTACTAAATATATCAACTAAACCTTTAATTTTCCTCTTAGTAGAAAATGAGGAAGTCTTTTTGGCCAAAGGAGCTCCTCAGATTCAGGCTCTAACTCCATTTCAGGTCTTGCCTTTAGGAATCATTTTTGTATATAAAAATAATAAAAAAAAATTCTAAATAATGCCATTAGCTTTGTCATTAAATTTTTAGAAGAAAAGAAGATAAGAAACTAATATTTATCTAGCACTTTGTTTCTAGGGAATGTGTCTTTTGGCCAGAATTTTTATAGAATTCATGAGAGAAAAGAGGCCTTTTTTGTAGTTATATAATTCAATATTCTTAAGTAGTATTCTCTTGACCTAAAATTTAGTACCCAGTTTCTAACCAGGAGCCATCTTATTAATTTCACATGGTTTAAGTATGGTAAACCTTGATAAATGTTTTGATATACTCCAATATCTAATAATATTTAAAACTGTAAGAAATTCAAAGAAAATTTAAATATTACTTACTATTTTAAAGACATTTCTTTACTTTGAAGTGATGCATCTATCTAATATTGGTTAATTTTTCTCCCTCTTGATGAAATTTTCATGTATGCTCATCAAGATTGCTTTGCCTGCTGTGAAAGAGAATGTTTTACTCTCTTGTCTGTCCTAAGTTAACACTAACTTAAGTACCTCACTAGATTGTGAAGACAGGATTAACTTTCTTTTGTCTACCTTTTGATTGAATCAACAGAAGCTTTTTGAACTAGGTAGAAGAGCTCACAAACCACTTAGTGAATTCACACCCTACCTAGTGCTAGGTGAGAAGCCAGCAAGATACTTGGAGAGCTCCACCTTTTTTTCTAACTCAAACAGTCAGAAATTTGTGAATTCTTTTAAGAGTTCACACCCTCAGAACCCTTTCAATGAGTATTCACCCCTCCAGAATGGTTCCCACAAACACTGCCCCCTGGGCAGTGCTAGACTATTTGGTTGTGATTGGCCCCTGTGAAGAGGGGAGGAGATAAGAAGCCACTATAAAAGGCGCTGAATTTCTGAGTTTAGGAGAGTAGACAAGAAGAGAGTTGACTCCAAGAAGGAAGTCATCTTGAACTCAAGTCATTGTCTTAAGTTCCCTCTTGGAGGGAACTTGGGTGAGTGGATAGCTGGTTTTACCTTCCTGTCTTCTGGAGAGAGTTTAATTCTCTCTCCAGAAGAATTCTTCTTGTTGAATAGTTGAAGGTTTAACAAGTCCTGGCTGAGCTAAGCACTGGAACAATGTTTAGTTAGATAGAGTAATGGCTTCTCTACCCTTTTGTATTCCTCTACTTTCATTCTTTCCACCTCTTTTGTAAATAAAAGATGTATAATTTTCATATATTTAGCCAAACCATTAATTTTAACACTTGCACTGCCAAGTTCTTTTCTGATTCATACATTGTCATACATATAGTCATTTGGTATATACTTAATGAATAATTGAATTTTAGGGATCACTTATCCAGCCATCTTAAATCTTTGTTGTGTTTTCCAAATACCTAAAAGGATTGTTATCAAAACTTAGGTTCAATTTCTTTTCCTAACAGGAAAATGCTCCGGATATGGTATACCTGGGATCTCTAACAAATTTTGACTTAGTTTATGCTTGGACTCAAGATAAATGTGTTCCTCTTGTTCGGGAAATAACATTTGAAAATGGAGAGGTATGGAATTTCCAGCATTGTATTTTTAATTTATATTTATCACAGAGTAAGTTTTCTTTATCCCTTAGATGGCAGAAATTACTCATGTGTGCTGTTAGAATTAAAGATGGAGAAAAAGCAGTTATCTCCCCATCATCCTTTTAATATACATTTAACCATAGTAAAAATGAAACCTCTGTTAAAGTCTTCCTGATATCTCATCTTGGATGGAGGTGTGACCTTTGATTTTTCAAAGACTTTTTGAGTTCTGATAGGTCTTGTTAAGGTAGAAAAGATGGTAGTGGACTACATTCATATATATCATTTCTGGACTGGCCTAACTAAATGAGGAAAGGCGTATCACTTGAAAACTGGCCACTAGGGAATGAATTATTTTAGCCACAGCAACTTCTGAAAACCTTCTTATCAGAATATGAGAAGTTGTGAAAGGAAGAGTACCAACACTGATGAGATTATAAATATTTAAAGTCTTATAAGTAAAAATGAACATGATTATAAAGCTAGTTAAAATCATAAAATTCTATGACAGTTACCTTAGTATTCTATAATTTAGAGTAATTTACATTCACATGATGTTTTAAGGTTTATAAAATACTGTGATTGCAACTAAACTATCTCCTTTGAGATATCGCAAGTAGATCTTTGTTTTATAGATGAGAAATAGAAGCTTAGAGCAGGTTAAAGCACTTGGTTATGGTCACATAGCTAGTAGTGTCTGAGAATTTTCTGACTTCAAACCCACTGGTCTTTTCTCTGTCAGGTGTTTTTGTGATGTCTGGAGTGAGACTGAGAAGGTCATTGAACTTGGGTGGGGAGAAAAATTACATATTTCTTTTCACTAAACTTTTGTTTCCTTTGTATTCCTATGTGTTTTATTTCATACATTTAAAAACATTATTCTAGGGATAAGGATATCTAGGCTTCCCCAGTTTGTTAAAAAAAATGTTATGAAACTTTTTTCTATACAATGCCATGATGATATAGAAATAAATCCAGTGCAAGTACTCCCTTTAATCTGTATCTGAATAATAATTGTTTGTATGCTGTTTGAATTGAAGTTGAAGAGAAAGCAGTTACTTCTTTGGGTCCCTCTACCAAATCCAGACATCCCATGCAGCAAAATAAAATCTACTTAAAAACTCTTGAGTTTTGGGGGGCATCTGGGTAGCTCAGTAGATTGAGAGCCAGGCCTAGAGATGGGAGGTCCTAGGTTCAAATTTGGCCTCAGGCACTTCCCAACTGTGTGACCCTGGGCAAGTCACTTGACCCCCGTAGCCTACCCTTACCACTCTTCTGCCTTGGAGCCAATACACAGTATTGACTCTAAGACAGAAGGTAAGGGTTTTAAAAAAAAAAAAACAAAAAAACTCTTGAGTTTTGCACTAATGTAAAACAACTGCCAAAAAGATCAAGGAGTCTTAAATAAATATTCATCTCAGACATAAGCTGTGTGATCCCATGGCAAGTCACTTAACCCCAGTAACCTAGCCCTTGCCACTCTTCTGTCATGAAACAAATACTTGTATTTCTTTTTTTAAAAACCCTTAACTTCTGTGTATTGGCTCCTATGTGGGAGAGTGGTAAGGGTGGGCAATGAGGGTCAAGTGACTTGCCCAGGGTCATACAGCCAGGAAGTGTCTGGGGCTGGATTTGAACCTAGGACTTCTGGTCTCTAGGCCTGACTCTCAATCCACTGAGCTACCCAGCTGCCCCCCAAATACTTGTATTTCTAAGATAGAAGGTAAGGGTTGAAAAGTAAAAATAAAGATTGGAAGATTAAGCTTATTTTTCAGTCCAACTGACTCTCAGGTCTTGCTTTTCTTATCCCATGTGAGTCATTTTGAAAAACATCCTTTTTAAGTAATGTAGTTGTTGAGTCTTTCAGGGGCCAAGATGATGGGGCAAAGAAGCTGAATCCAGATCTCATAGGAGATGAACCACAAATTCAGTGAAACGTCTTTTGAAGCTATTAATACTTTATAAAACCAGAGTAAATATCCTATTTATGCTCACTGTAAAGGGATTTTACCATTGCTTGAAAATCATTTGATTTCAAGTTACAGTTACATTTGTTGTTGTTCATTGTTTCAGTTATGTCTAATTTTTCATGACCCAATTTGGGGTTTTCTTGGAAAAGATTGGAGTGGTTTGCAGTTTCTTTCTCCAGCTCATTTTACAGATTTGAAAACTGAGACAAAAAGGGTTAAATGACTTGCCTAGGGTTACATAGCCAGTAAGTGTGTGAGGCCAGATTTGAATGCAAGAAGATGTCTTTCTAACTCCAGGCCAGGAATACTATCCACAGTACCATCTAGTTGCCCTTATAGGTACATTAGCAGTTCACAAAAAAGCTTTGTAAGCTTTAAGAATGTTAACTTGTCAGTTCCTAAGATTGCTTATTAAAAATCTCTTGTCATCTTTTGAGATCCTCTTGATTGATAGGTAGATAGGTAGATAGGTAGATAGATAGATAGATAGATAGATAGATAGATAGATAGATAGATGGATAGATGTGTAGATGGATAGATAGATGGATGGATGGATGGATGGATGGATGGATGGATGGATGGATGGATGGATAGATAGATAGATAGATAGATAGATAGATAGATAGATAGATAGATAGATAGATAGAAAGAAAGAAAGAAAGAAAGAAAGATCCTTATCTTTAGAGCCAGAAGTGACCTTTGAGGTTATCTAGGCTAATCTCTTTCTTTTATAGATGAGAAAACCAACTTTCAGATAAAACCAACTTTCAATCCAAGGTATTACAGATTCTAGGTGGCAAAATTTTGAACCAAGGTTTTCCGACTCTTAAGCACAAGTTGCTGAACCCCTGATATTTATTTTCTAGATAAAGCCATATCTTTTTTCCTGTTACTTATGTTTTTTCTTTTAATGAGTTAGATGCAATGTTATGTGATGCTATTTAAGTATTATAATTAATTCATTGTCAGTGCTATCTTTAAGTAAAATGTCATCTGTTTATTTCTTTGAATTGTCTATTTTTATTGTTGCCTTGCCTACAATTATGATTGCTGCATTCTTTTAAAAAATTAGCTAAAGAATAATTGATTTTTGCTCTAGGCCTTTATTTTAACTTTGCATGAGTCTTTATGCTTTGTGTTTTTCTTGTTAACAATATATTGTTGGATTCTGATTTCTTATTCATTCTTTTTCCATTTTATGAATGAATTCATCCCATTCACATTCACAATTTTTGATTGCTAATTGTGTTATTTCCCTCTAGCCTATTCTGTTAAAACTTTTTCTTTCAATTAAATTTAGTAAATATTTATAAAATGCCTACTTATGTGCCAGGCACCATGTTAAGTGCTGAGAATACAAATAAGAAAAAAAAAAGTCCCTGCTCTGAAGGAACTTACAGTCAAATGGAGGAAGACAGTATCCCCAATGATGCTAGAAAGCAGGAAGGTACTGAGTGGACAACAGGGCTCATCTCATTTTGAGTAGTTGAAACCAAGCAGAACTTGTTCTTTTCTTTCCTTTTTAAAGCCTTCTTCAGAAACCCCTCTCCAAGTTCAAAACCCCTCTGCTCCCCCTTTTATTTTCTCTTTTCCCCTCTCCTTGTTCCCTCCTGTTTCCCTATTGTGTTAAATGTATTGCTACACCAAATTCTGTGTGTGATTGAGTTTGTGTTCTACCCTGATTTTACTACGTCAGATGAAAATGAGATTCAAGTGACTCCTGCTTCCCTCTCTTCTTCCTTATTTAGATAGACTTCTCTTTGTGTCCTCTGATGATGTGAAATATTCCCTTGCTCTTTCTTCCTTTTCTTTCCATTCATTTAAAATCTTTAAAACCTATCAAATCTACTTCCAGTCCCTCTGTCTTCACTCCCTTTATAACCCTGAATGATACTGAACTTCTGAGGAGGACACTTAAAACTCTTTCACCCTTTCATTAGCATGCAACTACTTTATCCTTACAAAGATTTTTGCATTGCTCCATTTACCTTTATATGTTTCTTAATTCCTTTGTTTATATTTTGAAGTTTCTACTTAGCTCTAGTCTTTTTATAAGGAATGTTTAAAGTCCTGTATTCTATTAAAAGTCTATTTTTCTCCTGTAAAATTATAACACAGTTTTCCTGGATAAATTATTTTTGGTTGTAAGCCTTTATCTTTTTTTTTTTTTGCCTTTCGAAATGTTGCATTCTGTGCTCTCACTCTTTTTTGTGGTAGTTGTTAAAACTTGTGTGATCTTGCCTATGGTTCCTTGTAATTTGAACTTTCTTTCTAGCTGAGAATCTATCACTTAGGTGAGGTTTTGTATTGCTTGTATTAAGTTGTTAATTCTTTCTCAGGTTCTTTTCCATATTTCTTATTTCTTTGCCCTAAAAGCTCTGATTTTTAGCAAGATATTACTAGGAGTTATCATTTTGAAATTTCTTTCAGATTGTATCTAAATTTTCTTCCCTTAAGAAAAAAAAATTTTGGCCTTTTATTCTAATATGTCTAGGTAGTTTCCTTACATAATTTCTTTTTGTTAATATATAAAATTCAATTTTATTTTGTTTTCAGCTTTGATTTCTTTTTCACCTGACCCCTCTTCCTTCCCTTGAGAAAATAAAAAAAAATCCATTGCAAATATGTACAGTTAAACAAATCAAATTTCTATATTATTGATGTCCAAAAATAAAAATGCCTCAATCTGCATTCATAGTCTATTACCTCTTCATCTTAAGGTGGACATCATGTTTCATCATGAGTCTTCTGGGATTGTGGTTAGTTCTGGTGTTGATCAGAATTCCTAAATCTTTCTTTTTTAAATTCACTTTTATTTTATTGTCGGTTCCACATTCTCCCTCTCTTTTTTCTACCCTTTCTTTGCCCATTGAGAAGGCAAGAAAATCAAAATCTACTGCAAATAAGCCATACAGAAAAATTCTCACATTAGCCATATCCCAAGGGAAAAAAAAAGAAAGGAAGAAAAGAAAAAGAAGAAAATGTACTTAAGTATACATTTTGAGGCCATCATTTTCTGTATCTGGATGTGGATAACCTTTTGTGATTTCTTGAAATACAGGATGCATAGAGGCAGTTTGATAGTACAGTGGGTAGAGCACCATGCCTGGAGTGGGGAGAACCTGGGTTCAATCTGGCCTCAGACACTTCCTAACTGTATGATCCTGGGCAAGTCACTTAACCTTGGTTGCCTAACCTATGTCACTCTTCTGTCTTAGAATTGATACTAAGATAAAAGGTAAGGTTATAGAAGGAAGGAAGGAAGCAAGCGAGGGAGGGAGGGAGGAAGGAAGGAAAGAAGGAAGGTTGATAGTATTCAGGTCTCCCCCCCCCCCCTTTGGTTATGGCTTTTAAAAGTCCATTTATTCTTTTTTTCATTTTTTTTAATGGTTACCTTCTATCTTAGAATCAATACTAAATTCCAAGGCAGAAGAGCAGTAAGGGCTAGGCAATTGGAGTTAAGTGACTTGCCTGGGATTATACAGCTAAGAAATGTATAAGGCCAGAAATGACCCCAGAACCTCCTGTCACTAGGTCTGGCT
This sequence comes from Gracilinanus agilis, assembly GCF_016433145.1. NCBI lineage: Eukaryota > Metazoa > Chordata > Mammalia > Didelphimorphia > Didelphidae > Gracilinanus > Gracilinanus agilis. The sequence continues at coordinate 151,300,482 of NC_058130.1, forward strand.
CTCTTATCCACTGAACCACCTAGCTGCCCTATTCCATTTATTTGTGAATAAGCTCTTACTGAACTATTTTCCAAGTCAGTTGTTTTTTATTTGAGTTACTTTACATTTTCTTCTATTCTTCAATATTTTGACTTCATTTTAATATCATTTTGTTTTCTCAAGGAGTTATTAACTTGGGTGAAGTTTTATATCTTGTATTAAGTTGTTAATTCTTTCCCGAAATTTCCATATCTTATTTTTCTTTTGCTTCTTTCCTCTAGCACTGTCATTTCATTTGTACATTTTATTTATATCTTTTTATAACTCTACATTTTTCTATATATGTTTTTTCAAGGAATTCTAAATGATCTTGTGGTCAAGCTGTGTTTTTCTTTTAAGGCTTAGCTTATACATGTTTTAGAGTTAATCCTCTCCTGGATTTGTGTCTTTCTTACTCATTTTTCCATGAGAATTTGTACTAGGGTCAGACTTTGTTCACCCTGATGGGACTATATGGATTTGGCCTGTCTTATCTAGTGTCCTGCCACTGTTTTCCTGTTTTTGTGTCCTTTGACTTTCAAGGACAAGATGCCTTTGGTGAGGGAGTTGCAAATTTTTAGCAGACTCTATATGATCCAAAGATACAATCTGTTCACTGCCCTCCTGAACTTTCCAGGTTCCAGAGCCTGGTTTGGGTCTTGGCAATATAGCTACAGGTATACAGAATGGAGCTCTAGAGAAAAGTGTACTGACCTCCACCCCTCTCAGCTAGCTCAGTACAGGTTCCCAGCGACACTGCTTCCGACTTACATCTGTTCTTTACCCTAGGGACTGAATTTGCCATGCCAATCTGTGTCTGAGGGATAGAGCTGAAGCCCTGTTATGCATTAGGGCCTGAGTAAATGATTGATCCTGTCTCGTAAATTAAAATGACAAAGCTGTAGTCTTGTTCTGCTTTGGGTATCTAGCTCTGAAAACTCCTTTGAGGTTTAAGCAACTGTGTCACAGTCCTGCTCTTTGCCTTGAGGTTTGAGTCTTTAATGTACTTTAAGGTTTTATGGAAGAGGTGTTATTGCCCTATTTTATTCCTCTGGTCGGTCTTTGCTTTTCTGGCCCATCCTCCAGGACCTGGGATTTTTCCTTCTTTGAGTCTTTGTTAGAATAGTTGGTAAGGAGTTTGGCTGTATTGCTTCCTCTTACTCTGCCAACTTGACTGACCTCTCAACCATATCCTGTCTGTTGTTCAGGTAGCTAGTCAAGTTTCTTTTGATTTTGTTTTGTTTTGTCAAGCATAAGCAAATAAAAATATTGGACTTAATCTAATTTACTCTCATTTTGCTTGAATAAAGAACATTGCATTTCCTTTTTTGCATTCAATTTTTCAAAAAACTTCTTAAATTCTTAGGTATTGCCTAGATGTATAACAGCAATTATTTTTAATTTGCACTTAATGTTTGGTCTGGATTAGAGAAGAATGTGCCAAGACCACTATGTGTTATTTGTGAAGATGTATTTTCAAACACATATTATGCCAGCAAAATCTCACCATAAAATATTCAAAAGTAGATAATAAACTAATCTATTTTTCTAGATAAAAATTTGTTTAATTGAAATGACCAAAGGAATCTTTTTAGTGCTTATTTGTTGAAAAATCATTTCTGGAGGCTTTGTATTTAATTGCTTTTGGAATTACTCATGGCAAGAAACCCTTTTAGCAATAGTAAAATCAAAGCAAAGCAATCAGTTGGTGTCTGACCCTGTTCTACATTTTGTTGTCATATTTTTTTTTTAATTTTAAACCCTTAACTTCTGTGTATTAACTTATAGGTGGAAGAGTGGTAAGGGTAGGCAATGGGGGTCAAGTGACTTGCCCAGGGTCACACAGCTGGGAAGTGTCTGAGGCCAGATTTGAACCTAGGACCTTCCATCTCTAGGCCTGGCTCTCAATCCACTAAGCTACCCAGCTGCCCCCTTGTTGTCATATTTCTAACTCTAAGGATAGAAAAATTAGTGAGATGAGAGAGCAATAATAATACTAATTATCTTTAATTTATATTAATATTTTTGTATAGCATTTATGTATTTACCTTTAGCTATAATTTCTTAAAATGGATTTGCATTTTATTTCAGTCATGAGTCAAGAAATTTTTTTTTTACTCTTATTGCAGAATTTAATATATGTTATATACTATGTAATTTTTTATTGTCAGTACAGGGAAATTTAGGTCTTGTGATGGTTTGTAATATAGTTTGACTTGGAAAACATTTTCTAGGGTGACTCTGAGGCTTTCTAGATACTGCATTAATTCACTTTTGGTCAATGAAGGGCAAATGCTTGTGCAGTCCCAAATTGTGCCCATAATTGTGGTGACAGATATGAGACACATTCCTTGACAGACTGGATTGAGTCCTGATCCTCATTGTTTCTAGTGGCATTTAGTTCCAGTTCTCATTAGCAATATATGATGCAGCAAATGTATAGAATTCCAAGGGTCTTTATTTTTCTCCTGTTTAGTCTTCTACACTCACCATTGGCTCTACCACTTAGATGAAGTAGTGAATAGAGTATTGGATTTGGGGTCACTTACTAGCTGTGTGATTCTAGTCAAATCATTTACCCTCTTTAAGCCTTGCTATTCTTATCTGTAAAACTGGGATACTTATTACATAATACACAAGGGTATTATGAGAATTAGTTGAGGTAACACTTTTAAAATGCTTTGCAAACCTTAAAGTCCTAGATAAATGCTATCTATTATTATTATTACTATTGCCATTCAAGCATGGTAGTCAGCCTCCATCCTCAATCCAGTTTTATCCTTCAGGAAATATCAGAACATGTTTGGGTCCCCTGCAAGCTAATTTGTTACCCCTGATTTTCCAGTCTACATGTGCTGCTAATATCCTGCTGGGTAAAACAGTGCCAGCCAGGTAATCCTTAGAAGGACCTGATAGTTCCTCCGACAAATCTGAGAAATCAAATTATATATGAATTTGCTCTGACCATTTACTTTGTGCATTCTCACCTGTACATCAAAAGTGAAAGTAGAAAGTTCTAATTGCTAAGACTATAGAACCTTGAATTAAATATTGTTACAAGAGCAATACCCTTTGTCCTGACTTGCTATATAAGCTTCATCATGTCTAAGTGTTCATGAAATTGGACATTTGAGGAGGCTACTATTCTTTGTGGATAAAAGAAGAAAGCAAATGGAAAAATCATCTTTGAAAATCAATCATGGCCTGTTAGAATGTAAAGTTATACCCAAATTCTTTATATTTTCCTTATTATTTTGCTCTAGGACACCTCATGAACTTTATATTACAATTGTAACAGAACTATAGTCACTACCTGGAGGATATCCAAAAATCTTAACTAGAAATCCCAACCAATAACTTGTCCAAATTAGCCCATTTTGACCCTGGTACAACAAATTATTTGAAAAACTGGTAAAGTACACTTTTTATAGGGAGAGAAATGGAGTTCGAGGAACACATCATTAAGTAGTACAGAATCTGCATAAACTACCCTTCCTATCCTACCAAGAAGTGAGACTGTCTATAATCTCTTCTAAAACTGAAAAACCTCTAGTTTCCTATTACCAGAAATCTTCATATTCCTACTTTGATTGCTTCTCTGAGAAACTATGAATAACTGAAGACTGTTCTTAGTGCTCATTAAAAAAGTCAGTAAAGCCTCCTCTGAACTCAAGGGTCTTTTTGCCTTAGCCCCCATTCTGATTTGCCATGATATGCAAAACCATTTCATTGCAAAGACCTTTAATTTGACATTTGGAACTTCTCTTTCAAGTTGAGCCCACACTTTGATCATCCTAATGTGCTCGCCACAGGGTGTGAGGAAATAGAGTGGATAGTCATTGGATCATTTTAAAAGTTTGGTTGCTATACCTGGAAGGAATTGAGTATCTTGTTGTACAAATAGTAGATAAGATAGACCTTCTTCTCTCAATCATATATTCATATCATATATGCCTGGGTAATATCATATACACTATTTCTTAATCCAGAGTATTGTTAATCATCAGCAGACCATCTGCTACTGACCTTCCAATGTTTACAACCACCAGTAACCATTAATACACTGTATTATACAATACACCAATAGCAGTATACATTGTAGAGTCCTGTGTGAGTGTCTGTGTGTATGTCTGTGTGTAATACACCTTGTGATACTTCCAGTTCTAATCCTAAGAAACCAAAGAAACCTGAACTGAGGCCAAATAGGATTCTTCAAGATCCACTGAGAAATTTTCATGGCCACAAAGTTACTGTGACCTTAGACCCTATTGCAGTACATGTGAAATGGGTGTTTGGGCTCAAGACTCAGCCAAGACACTTGAAGACTTTTCTCTATGTTCCCTAACCACTAAGAGCTATTGGCTGCCATATTTTTCAGTTTCAGTGCTAACTTATATCTCAAGACCATGATGCTCTCTTCATTGTAGACACCATCATCCAAATGTGCCTGCACCTCTGAATATTAGCTAAAGTTCCTGATAGAATATGTAAACATGGATTTCTTTCTGACCTTTTTCATGATCAGCTTTTCCTAGCTTTAGGTAATTACTTCTTCAGAACAAGACAAGGTAGTGTTGCTTTAGTTCAGATAGAACTTTATTGCCCTCTGCTGGTCCCCAAGAATCATTCAGGCTTGAAGCATCCCAAGACTCTGGACTGAATCCTAATAAGTTGGCTTGATCCTTTTCACAGCATATAGGGTTTGGGAGATGATGAGTTTGATATGTTGCTATGATATTCAAGTGGAGATGTCTATGTCAAATCAAGTCAACAAGTGCTTTCTTTGGGCATTGTGCTAAGAATTAGGGATGCTGGGGGCAGCTGGGTAGCTCAGTGGATTGAGAGTCAGACCTAGAGACAGGAGGTCCTAGGTTCAAATCCGGCCTCAGACACTTCCCAGCTGTGTGACCCTGGGCAAGTCACTTGACCCCCACTGCCTACCCTTACCAATCTTCCACCTATAAGTCAATACACAGAAGTTAAGGGTTTAAAAAACAAAACAAAACAAAAAAAAAAGAATTAGGGATGCAAAGAAAACAGTCTCTGCCCTCAAGAAGCTTATAATCTAATGGGCAAATAATATATACAAGATACTTAGGTTAATGAGATGTAATATCAAGGGAAGGCACGAGAATTGAGAGTTTAGGGGAGGACTAGAAAAGATCTCTTGCTGAAGGGGCTATTTTTGTATTAAGTCTTAAAGGAAGCCAAAAGGCAGAAGTGAGGGGAAGGGGACATTACAGGCATTTGGGACAGCCAGTTAAAAGGCATAGGTTTGAGAAGTGAACTGTCATGTGTGGAGAATAGCAAAAAGGCCATTGACTCTTGAAGTAAAAGAGGGAAAATTAACTGTAAAAAGGCTGGAAAGGTATAAAGGGGCCAGGTTGTTAAGGGCTTTAAAAGCCAGCAGAGGATTTTACATGTGATTCTGGAGGTTATAGGGAATCACTGGAGCCTGTTGAATAGAGGATACAATATAGTTAGAACTACACTTCAGGAAGATCTTTTGGCAGCTTAATGGAAAATAGTCTGGAGTGGGAAAGGCTTGAGAAAAGGAAACTCAACAGAAAGGCTATTTCAATAAGTGTAATGTGATGAAAGAAGGTATTGTATATGAGAGTGTTGTGAAGGCAAAAACAACAGGCCTTGGCATCAAATTGGATATGCAGGTTGAATGAGAATAAAGAGTTGAGGTTAAATAGAACCACTAGGTCGTGAGTCTCAGTGCCTGGGAGGATAGTGGTGTCCTTGCCTCTAGGGAAGTTTGAACTGAGGTAAAAATGGAAGCAGCTAGAGTAGGCTGCTAAGAGTCTAATGAAAACAGGAAGAGGGCCAGTGAAAGTTTTTTGGAGAACATTTAAAATGAGGGCATAGGAGGAAGACAGCAAGGAAAGGAAGCAGAAAAGGTCTGTTAAAGAGAACAAAGGATCTAGGGTCATAGAAACAAAGGAGAAAAGAGATCATGAGGATGATCCAGTTTGTCCAGAAATCCAAGGAGGTAAGGAAAGATGGAAACTGAGAAAAAGGCAGTTGGTTAATATGGTATAGTGTAATCCAAGCAGTTATTAAGGACCTGCTGTGTACAATATGTCCAAATCATAGATACAAAAATGAAAACACCCTTGGCCTTTTAGGAACTTATATTCTGCTGAAAGTAACACTGGGCCTATTTTTAGAAGGTCTAGATTTGAATCCTTTTTCTGCCTTTTATGACCTGTAAGATCTTTAGACAAGCCACTTTTCTACTCTAGACTTCAGTTTCTCATTTGTAAAATAGAGTGTTGGAATAAATAATCTTTAAGATCTCTTATAACTTAAATATTCAATTAGAGATTGGGTCTTTGATCAATGAGAGAGCAGATTTAATAGAGTAGTAGAAATGGAACCACATTCCAAGGGGTTTAGGAGTGAGTGAGATAGAAGTAAATTTAGGTGTTAACAACTTGAAAGACATTAATTATGACTGGATCATGTTAATATGCTAAAAATGACAGTACTCCATATATATATGTACATATATATATATATATTTTTTTTTTTTTAATGCAACAAGAGGCTTATTGTATTAGAGAGAAAGCTGGCTTTGGAGACCTGACTTCAAATCTTACCTATAACACATACTTGGTTGAGCAAGTCACCTAACCTCTTAAGGCTTTAAGAAATCTCTGAAAGATTGCAGAAAAAGGTATTGTTCTTCACTTTCAGAAGAAGTTTCCATATCCAGAAATTCATATGCCAATGAAATCACAAATTCAGTCTCTATCCTTTTCACTATTTAATATAATATCAATCAAGATAGAAAGGAGTTCTTAATAGAACCAGACAAAACTATAATGAAATTTATATGGGAAAAGAGTACACTAAAAAGAAATGCCAATTGGGAGGTCACATTTTGTTTCCAGACTTTAAAACAGAATTGTTATCAAACCTGTCTGGTCTTAGATAAACAAATGAGAAATAAATTAATGAAATATAGTAGATGTGCCAGATATCCAACAATACATTAAAATATTAGTTTGATAAATCTTTAGATAATAAAAGTTAGGAAAAAGAAATCATTACTTAAACATATTTGGGAAGATTAATTGTCAGTTTGACAGAAATGAAATTTGGGCCTGTATTTTATACCATAGATCCCTGTAACTTCTAGCAGAATGAGTTTCAAACAAAACAAACTTTAGAAAAACATATAAGAAAGTAATGAAATACTTATCATAGTAATTATGGGGCGATGACTTTCTTTTCACTTTAAGAAATGAAAGGAATTGTTGGGGACACAACAGTTATGTTAAACTGTAGTAAATTTTTAAAAACCTTACTAAGAATATTGTCACTTTAAAAAGAAAAATAACAGATTGGGAAAAATGCTTTCAGTGAATATGAATGCTAAAATCTTTAATATAAGGAGGTATTGAAAAACATAACAGCAAGTCTTGTTAAAAATGGATAAATGGTCAAAAGATATGAACAAGAAACAAATCGTTAATAACCACTTGGGGAAAAATTGCTCACTCTACTAAAAAGATATGAATTAAAACAACTTTAATATATCACCTCACATCCATCAAACTGGCAAAAATAATTAAAAGTAATAAAACTGTGCAGGAAGGGTTGTGGCAAAACAGGTATACTGAATTATTGATGTGGAAATTGCAAACTTACAGAATTTTTCTGGACAACAATCTGGCAGTACACAGTAAAAATTAGAAAACTAAAATTGTTTAACTCAGTAATTCCTTATTTAGTAACCATACCCATTGTAACCAAAAAAAAATTTGTTCAAAGATGTTCATGTTCATGTTAATATAATAAATTAAAAACAAACAAATGACCTAAACATGCAGTTAGAGGAATGGAAAAATTGTGTGGCATAGTTGTATAGTGAAATAACATAAAGAAATTATGATGGACAAAGTATCAAGATTATGAAAAAAAATCTGGAAATAATGCAAAGCAATAATCATGATCAGAAGGATGTAGTATATACTATAATCATTTGACAAGATGATTCTGAATGAATATGAAAATAAATAGACATCAAATCCTAATGAGAGGTTAGAACTGGGAACTAAAAAATGTTTTGCTGAAAATTAGTTATTTTATGTGTAATCACTAAGTATAGCTACTTTCAATTGATACACATTTAAAAAATATATTTTTAAGTGTTTTCCAATTACATTTTAAAAATATTTTCAATTCTAAGACAGAAGCAAGATTTTTTTAATAAGACATTATTCATTCTATGATCTACTCATACTCTTTCTCTGTCCCAATGATGATATTCTCATATTTTATCCCTATCTCCCATGCTTACTGTTAAAGAATCTGAGGCCATATTTGAATCTAGGACCTCTCATCTCTAGACCTGACTTTTTAATGCATTGAGCCACCTACTTGCCCCTGTATATATTTGGTTTTTTTCCCTCCAAATTCTACAAAACCAAATAAAGCAAGAATGTCCATATACCAAGAAAAAGAGGATTATACGTAAGTAAAATCACATATCTCTTATATATTTCACTTATTTTTCTTCATGTCTACATAATAAATCCTACCCGCAAATGTCTTAGCCCCTCCCTACTTTACAATCACATCACAAAAGGTATCATCCTGGAGATCAACATGTTCATAAGAATTAAGTCTTTAATGTTTTCACTTTTCATTTCACTCTTTGGAGGTAAATTCACAATTTATTCTTCCCGTATTCTGTTATATATTTGTATATACATTATTTGTGTGTATGTATGTGTGTGTGTGTGCATCTTTCTCCTATAAGAATGCACATACATTGTGAGTAGGGATTGTATCATTGTTTGTGTTTATATCCTGCACTTGTCAGGTTGCAGGATATAACTGTTGGTACTTGTTAAATATTTGTCAATTAATTAGTTGAAATATAACAGTGAACTTAAAAATCACCAGAAGGATGTGTGGGCCAAGATATTAGAGTAGCAGGAAGAGGTTCAACAAGCTGCCCTTCTCCCTCTTCCACCAATTCTTCCAAACATATCTAGAAAATAATAAAAAAAAGTTGCTGTGAGCCATTTTTTTCTACCTAGTTGTAATAAGGAGACAGAGAAAATTGTGTGGCCATTAGGGCATAGTGTCTGGCCAAGAGCGTACCATGGGCATGAGAATTCTAGAGCAGAGAAAGACCATGTTCCAGACAAGATGAGGCTTTAGGAGCCTAAATTTATAGGTTAGAACAGTGATGGGCAAACTATTCCCTGCGGGCCAGATCCAGATCACTACGCCCCTATATTCAGATGTAGTGATCAGGGAATTGCTTAAGGCAGTGATGGGCAAACTACAGCCTGGAACTGGCTCACAGGGAATAGTTTGCCCATCACTGGGTTAGAAGAATAGGTGCCAACTATCAGCTTTATTACTTACTGCTCAGTTATCAGTCATAGATTGAAGACTCCTAGGAATGGTAGGCTAGAATCAGCATTGCATCTAGGTCTTGGGCTGTGTCCTGAACAAGGAGCTAGTTCAAACAAGAAGCAGCTGAATGGCTCCCTAGAAGTAAAAAAGGATCTTAATTCCTTCTAGCCCCATTTGAAACCCAGAGAAATAATGAGAGCAGGAATATCAGACAAAAGAGAAGTCTGCAGTATTGTCACATTCAACAGACAAGCCTTTCCAGATGCCTAATAGTGGCTGAAATTGAGAGGAGGCAGGCCCATAGGCCTCTTGCTCAGTCCCAAACACAGAGCAGGAACTTTCAGAACTCAGACTGGGAGGAGGGATGAGAATTTGCTTTGGATTGGATTATTGCGGGGGGGGAGGGGGATTGCAAATTTGTAGATTTTTGTTTTAAGCTATTCATGAGAATAACAAATACAACAAAAAAGAAAACAGCAGTAGAACCAGCCCAGGTATTTCTTATAGGAGTATGCAGAGCATGACTTTAACATAAAGTCTGAAGTCAGGACATAGGCTGGAAGAATGGGCCAAAAAAGCCCAAACCCTACCAAAAAGAGCTATTATGATGACAGAATTGCTTATAAAATACAAATCCCGAAGAAGAGAATGTCTCCAACATCTACAAGCAAAGCCTCAAAGGGGCACAAATTCAACTAGAATTCCTGAAAAAGATGAAGCCAAAGTTTTGTTGTTTTTTTTTTAAGATTTAAAATATTTTTATAAATTAAATGAGAGCACTAGAGGAAAATAATTGGAAATTGGAAAAATAAGAACCGTGGAAGAAAAAAATTGGAAAGAAAATTAATAATTGTCATAATTATTGCAAATTTTACAGAAATTACAAAATTTCACCTAAGCAACAACTTGCTGAAAACTGGAATGGAACAAAAAGAAGCTCATGACTCCATAAGATAGTAAAAAAAGTCAAAAGACTGGGGGGGCGGGGGGAGAGAAAGTTTAAGGTCGTTCATAGTAAAAACAACTGACCTGGAAAGCAAATCAAGAGGGAATAGTTTTAAGAATCATTGGATTACCTGAAAGCCATGACTAAAAAAAGAAAGAAAGAAAAGAAAGAAAGAAATCTAGACATCATGTTTCAAAAAAATCAAAAAGAGAAAACTTCCCATATCTCATAGAATCAAATCTCAAATAGCAAGAATCTCCTGCTTACCTCCTGAAAGAACCCCCAAGATGAAATGTTCCAGGAACATACATAATCAAAATTCAAAGCTTCTTGGACAAAGACAAAATACTACAAGCAGCCAGAAAGAAAGAATTCAATCCTAAGGAGCCACAGTTAGAATTACACAAAATGTAGCAGTCTCCACTATAAAGGAGCAGAGTGCTTGGAATATCATATTCCAGAAGGCATTGGATATAGGCTTACAGACAAGAATAATTTACCTATTAAAACTGAATATAATTCTACAGGGAAAAAATGAATCTTTAATGAAATGGAGGACTTCCAAGCATTCCTGATGAAAAGACTAGAGCTGAGTAAAAATTTGGAGGAGCAAAAACAGGAGTTAAGAGAAACAGAAAAAGGTAAATGTGAATGAACTATCATGAGAGTTTAAACAAGCTACACTATGAACATTTTGATATGAAGAGATTATACATGTGTCCCCTTAGAATCCTATAATTTTCAAGGGTCATAGAGTCTTAATTATTATTATTATTATTGATAGAATTTATTTACAAGTATCTTAGTGCTCTCCCTCATCCTCATCGCCATATATATATATATATATATGTATATATATATATATATATATATATATTAAATAACTTTCATGTTTCCACTTCTCAGTTCATTTTCTGGAGGTGACATTTACAAGTTATTCTTCAACTATTAAATGTGGCCATGTATATTGTCTTGGTTCTACTCATTTAGTTGTTCACCACCCCATAGTTCCTTCCAAGTCTTTTTAAAATTAACCTGTGCATCATTTCCTATATAACAGTAGTATTCCATATATACCACAATTGTTTAGCCAGTCCCCAATTGATGGCCATCCCCTCAATCTTCAGCTCCTTGCTGCCACAAAGAGAGCTGCTATAAATATTTTGGAACATATAGGTTCCCTTCCCCCTTCCTTGATCTCCCTGGGAAACAGACCCAGCATTATAACTATTGCTGGTTCTAAGGATATACACAGCTTTGTAACTCTATGGATGAAATTCCAAATTGCTTTCCAAATTGGTTGGATCAGTTCACAACTCCTCTGATGGTGTATTAGTATCCTCCTTTTTTCCACATCCCTTCCAACATTTGTCACCTTGCCCCTTTGTTACTTCAACCAATCTGATGGGTGTGAGATGATATCTCAGTTGTTTTGGTTTGCATTTCTCTAATCATTCTTGATATAAATTTTGTTTGGTCACATTATATAATCTTTGTGGTCTATTGTAGTCTCCTAGCTAGCCTTTTATTTAAGATTTTTTGCATCCATATTCATTAATAAAATTGGTCTGTAATTTTCATTAGTAAGAGTCTTCAAAAGAAAGTTAAAGAAAAGACTTATTAATGTATTTAGTCATTTTTCAGTAATTTTAACTGCGTCTGAAAATGTATGCATTATTCTGCATATATATGCTACTATCTCTCTGCTAACAGGGAAGATGTTCTTCATTATTCTTCTGAAGTCAAGATTTGTGACTATCGATCAGAAGCCTTTAAATGTTGTTTTCCATTTTGTTATTGATGACATTATGTATGACCTCCTGGTTCTACTTCCTTCTTTCTGCATCAGTAAATATGACCAGTTTTTTCTAAATTTTTCATAATCCCTTTTTTATATTAAGGGAATAACACTTTGTTACATTCACCCTCCACAATTTATTCAGTTCTTCCTCCAGTCATTGGTTACTCACTTTACTTTCAGCTCTTTACTATTATAAAGAATATTCTCTATATACATCCATATCTGTTAGACTTTTCTAGCTTTCTTTGACCTCAACCTTTCCCCCCCCATCCCCCATCCCCCTATATCTAGAACTTGGTCACTGGATCAAGGTGCATTTGTAGTTTTGTAAGTTTTAGACTACAGTTGAAGTATAATTCCAAGTTGTTTCCCAGAGTGGTTGGACTATTTATAGCTCCACCAACAATGCATGAGGGCACTCATCTTCCTACAACCCTACCAGCATTTGTTATTTTCATCTTTTGTCATCTTTGCCAATTTGTTGGGTGTGAGATAAAACTTTGGAGTTGTTTAATTTGTGTTTCTCTTAGTGATTTGGAGCATTATTTCATAGCATTTCTATATTTTCATATATATAAATAATAATTTCTACTTCTTTTGAGAAGTCTATTCATGTTTTTTCACTCCTTGTCTTTTGGGTGATTTTCTCTTCACCTTGTCCAATTTTTCTTAATCAGCAGCTTCATTTCTTATTCTAACTGCATTAATTTTGTTCATGCAGAAGGTTACAAAGCTTTTCTTTTATCTTTTTTGTTTGCTAAATTTTTTCTATACTAAAAAATTTTCACCAATCAGACCTTTCCTAGTAACCCAAATGTCAGGGAAAAGAAAGCAGAGTAAAAACAACCACAATATAAGGTCTACATGAAAAAGCATTCAAATTAATCCCAAATGTGCCTTGTGTCCCTCCACTGTTGTGCTAGAGTTTGGTTATTCTTTATAGTCCTGAGCTTTAGTAACCTGAAGAATTGCCCTAGAACTTCAAGGCATTTTCTTTTTACATAAAAATTTTCATATGTCAAAAGTATGACTTCGATTGAGTTGGCCTCTTTAAGCCAACTGCTTAATGGAAAAATGGGAAGTAGATAAAAGTGCATAACCCAGAAGGATGTTGCCATGGGGCTATTTCTTTTCTTTGTACCCCTATTACTAAGCATAGTCCCTGGCACCTGATAGGTAATTCACTATCTTTCCTGTGGAAGTTTAATTGATATAAAGCAGTTATCATTTCAAGCAAGCTAAAGAACTGGAAAAATGCCTTAACCAATAAACACTTGGTCACCTTGCCGAGAAGAGAGACGTGGTGGCCCAAAGTAACACCAGTCTGGAATATAAACTCATTTACACAATCTCATGCAAGAGAAAATGATGAAAGATTGTGAGCAATATCACCTCAAAATAGACCAGACATGATCATTTTGAGGATGAAAGCACTAGAATCTTTGGCCCAGACTATCATCATAATATCCTGGTTAGTCTCTGTTGCCTTGCCCCAGAACTACTGACAGTGATTTTTCCAAGTATAGATCTGACTAGGACACTCTCCTTTTTTACTCAATAAAATCTATTAACCTATCAGACAAAAGTTAAACTCTATCTGCCATTCAAAATCCATTATCATCTGGCCACACCCAGCTTTAGAGAATTATTATACAGTACTCCATTTTACTCACTCTATGTTCCAACCAAATTGTTCTTCTGATTTTTCAATATGGCCCTCCATTTTTCCTCTGTAGGCCTCTAATACCTAGAATGTACACCTTTTTTAACCTTGGCCCCTTCGAATCATTCTTAACTTCTTTCAAGGCTCCCTCAGTTCAAGTGCTCGTGTGTCATCTTCTGCATGATTCCATATTTACTGTTATCCCTTCACTCCCCCAATTATTTTCTTTATATCTACATATTGTGTCTTTTAAAATTATTCCAAGCCCTGGGAGACTATAGCTTCCCCGACACCTCCCACTTCCTTTGTGGGAGGTGTCAGAGAAAGTATAAAAGAGAGAGTTTGGGATCTTTTTCATTCTCCACTGTCTTGGGGCTCTCTACCCTGGAGAGAGAGCCCAGAGGCTGGTCTCAACCCTGGCTCTCAACCCCGGAGGCTCTGGACCCTGACGAGAGGAGTGCCTACTGGAGGAGACCCTTTTTCCCTACCTAACTTTTCCCTTATCAAATCTAATAAAACCTTTTTGAGCTCCAAAGGGCTCAGGTCAATTTCCCACTAGGGCGGGGGGCTGCCAGCTGAGCTACCTTCCTTCCCTTCCTCTGGCTTTCCCTTCCGTTCCCTTCCTTCTATCCTACCTTTCCTCCTATCTATACCTTCCTCCCTTCTTCTAGCTCAATATGTATATGTTGTCTCTTCTTCCTAAAACAAACTCCTTGAAGACAAACTGTTTTTTTTTTTTTAAACCCTTGTACTTCGGTGTATTGTCTCATAGGTGGAAGATTGGTAAGGGTGGGCAATGGGGGTCAAGTGACTTGCCCAGGGTCACACAGCTGGGAAGTGGCTGAGGCCGGGTTTGAACCTAGGACCTCCTGTCTCTAGGCCTGACTCTCACTCCACTGAGCTACCCAGCTGCCCCTAAACTGGTTTGTTTTTGACATTGCCAAACATACCGGACACTTCATAAACTACCTGTTGCTTGACATTTGAACTACCACTCAATGATGGGCAGGATTTGGATAAGCAGAGATGGTGGAGGATATGTTCTCAGTGTAAGGAAGGTACACAGGATGCATTTGAGAATGGCTTTTTTTGTGGTTGTTTTATATTGTTTTCACTCTGTTTTCTTTATCCTTCATCACATAACAAGCCTTTCATTTTTCTCAATTCTTCATATCATCATTCCTTATAGGATTTATTGCATTGCTTTCACACTCTGTAATTTTTCTTGTTATCTCCCTTTTATTGGGAATATTAATTTCCAGCTTTTCTTATTGCATTACTTGAGTAATAATTACCAGTGGGATTTATAGATCGCTTTAAAGTTTATAGAGTCCTTTATGTACACTATTTTGTTTGATCCTCATAGTATAACTCTAAAATAGGTGCTGTTATTATCCCCAATTTATATGAAGAATATGAAGAACTGAGGCTGAGAGAAGTAAAATGATTTGTCCAAGTCATTCAAGGTTTGACCTCCATTATTCCTGATTCCAGTGGTGCCCTCTATCCACCATACCACCTGATTGCCTCAGTATACTAGTCATCTATATAATGTCTTCATTATTTGGGTGTCTTACCCCACAAATATACCTTTAAGTTCCTTGAAAGCAAGGATTACCCACTAACCTTTGTGTTTTTCTCAGTACCTATTTTGTACAGGATACATACTAATATACTTTATTAAATTTGAAACCATCTCAAGTACTCGCACAAATGCAAAATACACTCCAAACTGAAACTTCTAATATAAATGGGGAAATGAATATGAGTTTAAATGCATCCAATTATGACAAGAAACAAACAAGAAATGAAATAAAATTTAAAAGATCCATTCAGGAGCTTAGCTTAGAACAGGAAACTAAGGTGTGAAGCAGTTCAGTTTTTGCTAAGAGTTACACAGAGGTAGAATATTATTATGTGACTCCCCTTTTAATAAGAGACTTGTTTCTTGGAGTTTGTAGTAAAAAACAACAGTATCTTAGCATGTTGAACCAAAGCAAAATGATAAAAGAGCCATAGGAATTATACTTCTGATGAATTTTTTTGCCCTGGTCCTTTGAAATGAAGAAATCGAAGGAATTTTTTTTACCCTAATAATACATAGTTGCTTGACTGTCATATTGGCCAATCTGCTAGGTGTAAGGTGGTACCTCAGAGTTGTTTTAATTTGTATTTCTCTAATCAAAAATGATTTAGAATGTTTTTTCATGTGATTATTGATAGCTTTGATTTCTTCATTTGAAAACTGCTTATTTACATCCTTTGACCATTTGTCAGTTGGGGAATGACTTGCATTCTTATAAATTTGACTTGGTTCTCTATATATTTGAGAAATGAGACCTTTATCAGAGAAATTTGTTATATTTCCCCCCTAACTTTGTTGTTTCCCTTCTAATCTTGGTTACATCTTGGTTCATGGTTGTATAAAACATTTTAAATTTAATATAGTCAAAATCAGTCATTTTATGTCATGTAATGTTCTCTATCTTGTTTGATCATATATTCTTCCCTTCCCCATAGATCTGATAGATAAACTATTCTATGTTCCCCTAATTTACTCATGATATTATACTTCATGTCTAAATCATATACACATTTTGACCTTATCTTGGTATAGGATGTGAGATATTGGTCTATTCAATAGTGTATTTTTTAAACAATTTTTTATTTGTAAAGGAGTAGTGGTAAATAGCCCTGGGGATATTTGTAAAGGAATAGTGGTAAATAGCCCTGGGGACAATAGCTTGTGACCAGATATAATGGACTTTAAATGTTCAGAATATTACATACTGCTTTACTTTGCCTTCTTGCCCCCACATCCATCTATCCTTTCAAGGTAGGGACTCTGAATCCCAGCCTGTTATCCTCTCAACAATTTACATTCCAGAAAGAATTCCACTTATACTTGATCCAGAGCTTCAAAAAGTTTATCCTTGTTCTTTCAACCTTAAGTTGACCCATGTTCCTGCACTATCAAAGTCTTTTACTGTTTCCAAAGTCATAAGGTATTGTGCCCATTGGTTCTCCAGGGCCAGAGAGTACTTTATAAGTTTTCCTGAGACATGTCTTATTTAACCCCAAATTCTAGTAACATCATCCCTTGGTGAGAACTCTCCATCAAGATTGAGATGCTCCATCCTAACCTGAAAGATCTGACCCAGTGTTTTTTGTTGGGATTAGTACCCTTGCATAATCTTTTGCACAATCCTCAGAAACCCAGCAGACTGGTAGAAGAAACATCATTCCTTAGTCTAGAGATGCCCTCGGGTATGCACTTACACTCTAGCATCTCCTGAACTTTCTAGGGATGAACCTGGTCACTCCTAGGTCACTAACCTCTTTCTACCCCCATATTTGTTTCACTTAACAGATCCCTTTACTATACTGCATTATTTCCCTGGACACATTCCAGCTTGTCAATGTCCCTCTTAAAATGTGTCACCAGAACTGAAAATCACATTTCAGTTGTGGTCTGACAAGTGAAGGACAGGGATTGCAGCCACTTTATGTAGTTAAGTTGGGTTCTGCTTTCAGTCAATTAGGACCCTAGTGTTTCATATGAACTGTTAATCTTGTTTCTACCATCTTGTGCTTGAAGTTAACTTTTTAAACCTAAATTTGGGAATTATTATCAAGGGCCTTTTGGATTCTGATTATCATCTAGCACAGTGATGGGCAAACTACAGCCTGCAGGCCAGATGTGGCCCTCTGAAATGTTCTGTCTGGCTGCTGCAACATTATTCCTAATCTGACAAATACAATGAGTAGGATCCAATACAATGAAATTTAGAAACAGACTGACAAATGAGCATTTCCTTTCCTTTGGCTCCCTTTTTAAAAAGTTTGCCCACCACTGGTCTAGCATATTAGGTATTCCTAGCTTTATATCATTCTCAAATTTGAAAGACATATCTAAATTATCAATTAAAATCATGAGCAGAACAGAAATGAGCACCAAAGCCTTATGGCACTAGAGACCTTCTACAAGGTAGATAACAATTTCTTAAATAATTGGACTCTGTCATTAAACCAAATATGAATCCACTTGAATGTACAGTGCCCACATTTTCAGACTTGTCCACAAGGGTGTCATAAGAGATATTTTTCAAAATAGACAGCCTAGCCTTGCTGAAATACAGATAGGGGCATCTGCAGCATTCAATTTAACTCAGACTATAACCAATCCAGTAAGAATATCAAAATCAGAAATGAGCTTGGTCTGGCATGACTTATTTTTAGTGAATTATAGACTCCTTGTGATTTTCACTTATTTTCCTGTGCACTCACAAGCCATCTGTTCAAGATTTCTTGAATTTAGCCTGAGTTTTTCTAAACTTGCTTGCCTATAGCTGGCATAATCTACTTTCTTTCCCCTTTAAAAAGAGTTTATGAAAATTTGCCCATCAGTCTTATAGTTTACTTTTCTCGTTCTTAACTGTACTTCACAAATTATCTCAAGTGGTTCCCATATCATATCTTTAAGTTATTTGAGCATCCTGCAGTTTAATTTGTCCACATCAAGAGCTTTGAACTTATTATTCATAGTTGTTAAGTCTTCTTTCCCTGCTTCCTTATCAGTCTTTGGCTCTAGTTTCTTCTCTTTTTTTAAACCTTTATTTTCTGTCTTAATAACAACTCTAAGGTAAAGGGGCCCTCACCCAGGATCAATAAATAAGTATTGCCAGTTGATGTCTTCTCCCTAACAAAAAGGGAGGGATGGAGGGAGGGAAGGGAAGGGGGAGAGAGACAGAGAGACAGAAAGTGTGTTAGTGTGTGTTAGTTTGTATGTGTCTGTATGTTATTGGCCCTATGACCCTGAATAAGTCACTTAACTATTTGTTGTTTTAGATCATTCCCAAGAATTATGGAAAGAGCCCTGTTGCGCAGTTAGGACTATTTCTTCACTGCCATTTATACCTGTGCCTCTATTTGCTCCACTTCGAAAACATACTTCCTCACTAATTCTCCTTCCTTGACTACATCACACTCATCTTTCAAGTCCAGCTCAACTTAGGCTCTACAATGAGACCTTGACTGATTAGTCCCGTATTGATGAACCCATGGTACACATGCTCTGGCATGCCAGAAGGGCCTACTCCGTTTTTTCCTCCCCACAGTGCCTGAGGACATTTTTCACACGATGCCAGCACTTCCTTCCTACCCTGACTAGGGTAATGCAGGGGGCTCACAGATGGCTTGAGGGTGCAGTTTGGGCACATTGTCTCTAAAAGGTTTGCCAACACTGCTGTAGTCCATATTAATCTCTTTTCCCCCCCTGAACTTTAATGCATTTGTATTTAGTACAACATAGGTTGTCACTTAGTTTTATTTTAATTGTTTTATCAATTAGTATTACATCCCCATTTAGATTATAAACTCCTTTAAGGACAAGGACCATAATTTATGCTACTTTATAATCTCTATACCGAAGGGTTCATAGAGGTGCCCAAAGAACACTTGCTGATTGATTGAATAGAGGAGGAGTTCTTGATTGATAAAATAATTGTTCAAATCTTGAAGCTGTCTGAAATAAGCAATTTTTTTCCAATAATGTACAAGCCTTCTTTTAAATGGAATCTATAACTATTTCCAGACACCAAAACACAAAATAAAACCTTCTAATGCTGACTGGTCTTTTAAGATTACTAAGTCATTTTAAAAATCAATAAAAGATGAGAGCTGGCAAGAGATATGATTGAAATCCGTAGAAGTATGAAGGTTATGGATAGGATAAACACAGAATCATAAATTTCTCACTTGAAAAGGACATTACATATCTTTGAGTCTAATTCTTTTCACTTTGAAATAGTGAAACAGCCCAGAAAAGTTGAATGATGTATCCAAAATTACTCAAGTAGTCTATGGCAAAATTTAAGCCTTCTAATCTAATGCTCTTGGCATCCTGATTAATGTTCAACAAATCTTAAATTAAAAGACTACAGGAAGAAGTAACTTGGGTGAAAATAGATTAAAAAATAATTTACAGATTGATCATGAAAAAAGTCAAGAATTTGGAGTTATATCTCTAATCTTTTGTTTCAAATATCTAAGACAACAATATCTTACAGAATATCTCTTGGTGCTAACCTGCAAAGAATATTAGGCTAGATGGTCCATAATTCTGACTTAGTCTGTCACTCTTAGAAGGTAGAGAAGAAATAGATTTGTTTTTCTTATACCTAGATCATTTTTACTTCAATGGTAGTATGATCAATATATTTAAACTATTTTCCCATGGGATTTAAAAAAACATTGTTGCATGCTACTTTCATTGGGTTTCTTTTGAATTTTAAATAGCTATATTCTGCTATATTTTAGAATACAACTACTAAACAAAAAAGCATAATGTTAAATTCTCATTTCATACATTCTCTATACAGGAATTGACAGAAGAAGGACTGCCTTTTCTCATACTTTTCCACATGAAAGAGGATACAATGAGTTTAGATGTATTCCAAAATGAAGTAGCCCGGCAGTTAATAAGTGAAAAAGGTAGATTAACTAAAGTTTCTCTTTTATTTTTGCTCTTCTTTTCAAATACACTTAAAAACATTTGGTGTGGTGGAACTTTTGTGTAAAAATCTAATGAACTTTAGATAAC
This sequence comes from Gracilinanus agilis, assembly GCF_016433145.1. NCBI lineage: Eukaryota > Metazoa > Chordata > Mammalia > Didelphimorphia > Didelphidae > Gracilinanus > Gracilinanus agilis. The sequence continues at coordinate 151,320,895 of NC_058130.1, forward strand.
CAAGTCAGAATTTAGCATGAATATAAAGGGGAACATTAACAGAGGGAATAAAAAGCAATGATTCTCTTGAAAATTCAATTCAGTTCAACAAACTTTTTTTATTTAAAGATCTGTTATATGAAATAGATTACCTTTCGTTTTAGGTACTGGACATACAAAGAAGAAAAACAATATAGCCTTCACCCTTTAGGAGGTTGTATGCTAATATGGGGAGAAGACATACACAAATAACTGTTTATAGGTTAGAAAATGATATCAACAGGAGGACTGAAATGGAAATGGCTTGAGAAAATCAAAGAAAAAAGAAATCAGTTGAGGCAGGGAAATTATGAAGAGGGTGAGACCTGACCTGGAAGAGTATTAGGTGTTGGGAGTGGGGTCCTGTTCCAGCCATTGGAGACATCCTTCACCAAAGAATAAAGGCAGGAAAAGGCTAGAGGAGATTCAGAATGTTGTAAAATCTAGTTTGGATGATACAAAAGGAGAAGTATTATTCTCTCTTAACTGAAAGAAAACTGGTAATATAATTTAGAGACAGATTATGTTGGGTTCTGAATGCCAGGCTAATCACTTTGTATTTATATAGTAGATATGGATTTGTACTTTGATTTTGTGTTCAGTCGTTGGTGTCATACATCAAATAGCTGAAAGAAGCAGGAGACTCAGTAGGAAAAGTGATAAATTTCACTTTTAAATGACCCCTTTTGATTTCATGATTTTTTACCAAAGCTCCCCATTATATTGCTAAGAACTGTCTGATCAGCAAATAGAATATATTTTTGCACAAAAAGAGGTTGTCAAGTTATCATGGATCTTTCAGAGTATCAGGAAGTCTGTAGTTATAAAAATATAGAAGCAAAGGAAGAAAACTAAGAGCATGGTACAGTGAAATATATACACACTATATATATATATATATAAAGAGAGAGAGAGAGAGAGACTATATACTAGTTTTATCTATATATGTGGGCATACATATACAGATACACACTAATTACCTAATTATGAATTGACTATCAGCTGGAAAAGAATAGAGGAAATTTCTGATTGGCTGATAATGGTAGGCTAGTGAAAGGCAGTCATGGTCTATGACATTGTCTGCTCTATGACACTGGAACTCTATCCTTAAGACAGTTAAGTAATCTACAGAGTAGATTATCAGACAGAAAATTGTACATGAATTGTAACCTTCCAATTATAATCTATTATAATAATTATGATTATAATAATTTTGATAAAATATAAATTTCATTCTTAAAAATCTAATATTTTTTACTTCAAGTGGTATACAAGGGGAAACTCACAACTTTTTAGTTTTTATAATTCTTGGATTACTTTAAATAATCCAATATTATGTTGATTTCTATATTCCAGTTTTACTTTTTCTTCAAATATAGTATTGGCCCAAATATATAATAATGGTTAACACATTGAATGTTTGAAGGTTTGCAAAGTACTTTACTTATATCATTTCATTTTATCCTCACAACTCCTAGCAGATAGGTGTGGTCATTATGACTGTTTTACCAATGATAGAAACTGAAGTAGTCAGAGATGGACTGACTTGTCCAGGATTACAAGCTAATAAGTGAGGCAGGATTCAAATTCAGTTCTTACTAACCCAGAGGCCTATGTTCTATCCACTGCACCGTACACTTTCTCTCAAATATGACCAAATATAGCTTATTATATCATGTTTTATTTGCTTCCCTCGATGAGAGGTTCTGCTAGTAATTCAACTTTTCTTTCAACCTCTCAAATGTGCTTTTGAAATTATGGAGATTGCCCTTTTGCATTTCTATTATAAGACTCTAGGGCAGCTTCCGATCAACTTGATAGTCCCCACATATTTCTCCCCCACTTAGAACCCATTTTTCACTGTGTATGTAGATGTGTTTTGGGATAATTTTATATAATTGTTTTTCATGTTTCATCTCAGTTTATTTTCTTTCTAGAGCTCCTATTTTAGACAGATAGCTTATATATGAACTTGCATGTTACTATTAACACTTTAGCAAGATAATATTAAGTAATCTAATCTTTTCCAAACGCTATTTTTTTTAAGGTACAATAAACTTTTTACATGCTGATTGTGATAAATTTAGACACCCACTTCTGCATATACAGAAAACACCAGCAGATTGTCCTGTTATAGCCATTGACAGCTTCAGGCACATGTATGTTTTTCCAGACTTCAAGGATTTGTCGTAAGTATCTCTTTGAGATTTTCTCATTATTGATGAAAATCAAAAGTGAACTTGAAATAAGAGTGCATTTTTTCAGATAATTCTACATTGAAATAGTAATGTTTTGTTAATTTGTTTGGAGAGAGTAGATACTTCTACCTTCTACCCAAATACATTGGATTTTACTTTTACATGATAGTTGCTCCTGAAAAATAATTTCCCATGCAGAAATATTACTCCAATTGAGCATGACCACAGGGATAGTTCAGAAAATCCTTTTCCTGCAGAGTGGTTTGATGAGGATGCTGAGAGGACTCAAAACTTTGTTTTGTGGGGTTTAGTTGAAAGAATTGGGGATGTTTGGCCCATTGTTAGGGATGTCTTAAAGGTGACTTAGATGTCCTGCTTTCATTGGACTTTTAGTTTGTTTGGGTTTTTTTGGCTGATTCCAATAAATAAAAGATAAAAAAAAGTCTTTAAGCAAAATTTGATCTAATTTATCTCATTTTCCTAAAGCTGGTTAATCTGTAAAGAAAATTAGAGCACAGGTTTTTTCAAAGGTGAATAAATATAAGCTGGTTCAGTGTAAAACTTGGTAAAGCTTAAAGCACTATGTGAATGTAAGCTGTTATTATTATTGATAAAGCAGCAAGTTTGGAGTTAAAACTTGGATTTTCTCATTTTCTGGCCATATGACCTGGTTCAAAGGTTTTTATCCTCCCTGAACCTCAGTTTCCTTGTATGTAAAATTAGTAGGTTGGACTGAATCAATTCTATGGTAATTTCAAGTTCTAAATCGTGTGATCGTCTTCATAATTGCCTTAACCGTCACTAGTTGGAGAATCATTTGGATCAGAAAGCAAATATAACAACTATTCACATCTAATATGGATTTTACTGGACATTTGCCATTTATAGGAATAGTTATATAAAACAATGAATGGGAAAATCTGCAAATAATATTAATAAAGGAGAAACCTAAAAGATGATAAAAAAAACCTAATAATATTTTGTAGAGTTGCTACAATAGTAAAAAGTCATTCTCTTTGTTAGCATGAAGTTACTTTAAGCTTTGTCTTTACTAGTTCTTTCTGCCTTCTTGAAGGTGTTGATGTAGTCTAAGCCAAAGGAAAAAAGTGGGTGATAAAGGCATAGTTATTACTCCTATAGGAAAAAAAAAAACCAAAGAATAAATACACACTTTAGAAAGCTGATTTGATTCTGAGTAGCAAAAATGATAGGTAACAAGCCTTCCTTTGATAAGAAGTATATAACAAGGGAAAATGTCTCATAAAGGGAGATTTTTAATACCCAGAAGTTGTTGGAGTTGGCAGCTAGCTAGATATATATGTAGGCACATTGAATGAAGAAAAACCAGAAGGGTACAATAGCTCCTACTTTTCAGGATATTATTTTTTAATTTACTAAGGCACAATATACTATATTGAATGTAAAATTTTCAGACTATAATAATATCACAGTGGTTGGGTGAGTGAATGTTTATATCTCATATTTTCAAAACTGAATCTCAAATCCAGAAATCCTAAGGATTTCATTAAATAACATCTCGTTCTGCACCCTAAATTCACCACCTTTATTCAGTGTTAGTGTTCATCATTGGTTCTCTAGAATCATGAATGGTCATTAATCATAATTTTGACAGTTTTTTTTTTCTGCATTTCCACTGGTTTTATTATATGTGGTCAGTCAAGACTTATTTACATATTATTGATAGTTACATGGGTGTGGTCTTTTCAGGTCTACATCCCCAATCATGTCCTCATCAGCCCAAGTGTCCAAGCAGTTGTTTTTCTTCTTTGTTTCTACTCCTGTAGTTCTTCCTCTGAATGTGGGTAGCATTCCTTTCCATAAATCCCTCAGAATTGTCTTGGGTCATTGCATTGCTGCTAGTACAGAAGTCCATTACATTAGATTTTACCACAGAATATCAGTCTCTGTGTACAATGTTCTTCTGGCTCTGCTCCTTTCACTCTGCATCAGTTCCTGGAGGTCTTTCCAGTTCACATGGAATTCCTCCAGTTTATTATTCCTTTGAGCACAATAGTATTCCATCACCAGCATATACCACAATTTGTTCAGCCATTCCCCAATTGAAGGGCATACCCTTGCTTTCCAGTTTTTTGCCACCACAAAGAATGCAGCTATAAATATTTTTGTACAAGTCTGTTTATCTATGATCTCTTTGGGTACAATCCCAGCAATGGTATGGCTGGATCAAAGGGCAGGCATTCTTTTATCAGTTTTTGGGCATAGTTCCAAATTGCCATCCAGAATGGTTGGATCAGTTCACAACTCCACCAGCAGTGCATTAACATCCCAATTTTGCCACATCCCCTCCACCATTCATTACTCTCCCCTGCTATCATTTTAGCCATTCTGCTAGGTGTGAGGTGGTACCTCAGAGTTGTTTTGATTTGCTTTTCTTTAATTATTAGAGATTTAGAACACTTTCTCATGTGCTTATTGATACTTTTTATTTCTTTATCTGAAAATTGCCTATTCATGTCCAAATTACAAAATGTAAAATAAATAATTTTGATTATATTAAATTAAAAAGGTTTTGTACAAAGAAAAACAATGCAACCAAAATCAGAATGGAAACAACAAACTGGGAAAAAATCTTTATAACAGAAAATTCTGACAGAGGTCTAATTACTCAAATATACAAGGAGCTAAATCAGTTGTATAAAAAATCAAGCCATTCCACAATTAATAAATTTTGACAGTTTTCAAAGTTGTTTTTTTACAGAATTGTCTTTATATCAGTTGTTTTTCTAATTCTACCCATTTCATTTTTCATCAGTTTATAAAATTTCTCAAAATTTTTTATTTGAAAAATATTGATGATACAGTATACATTTTTTTGCTTACTTTATTCCTGCATTAGATGATATAATTCTTTCCATGTCTTTTTGAAATCATGTCTTTCCTCATTTCTTATAGCATAATCATATGCCATCATATTAATTTATGACAGTTTATTCAAATATTTTTATAGATCTTAATAATACCCTTTTTTTGCCACCACAAAAAGAACTGTTATAAATGATCAGGTTTCTTCCCTTTAGGACTATCTGCCTATAGTAAAAGACTATGTAAACTTAAAATAATTGTTTATAGAAATATAGACCTAAATAATTGGGAAAATATTGCTCGTGGGTAATATGAGCTAATATAATAAAAATGACAATACTGCTTAAATTTATTTACTTATTCAATGCTATACCAATCAACCTACCAAATGATTACTTTATAAAACTAGAAAAAATAATAATAAAATTCATATGGAAGAGAAAAAGATTAAGAATCTTGAGATACAGTGAAAAGAAAGGGAAACAAAGAGAGCTTAGCAGTGCCAAATCTCAAACTCTATTCTAAAGCAGTAATTCACAGAACTATTTGATATTTGTTTCAAAATAGATAAATTGATCAGTGGAAGTGATTAAGTACAGGACATTCAGAATCAAGTGTATCTAATACATTAGTATTTGATAAATACAAAGACCCCAGCTACTGGAAAAAGTACTCAGTTGGGAAAACTAGATAGCAGTATAGAAGAAAATAGATTTAAATCAACACTGTCACACCTTATAACAAAAGATAAACTTCAAATGGATATGTGGCCCATATAGAAAAGATTATAATGTAAACAAATTAGAGGAGCATGGGAACGGAAAATATCTATTAGATCTTTGGGTAGGAGAAAAGTTTATGGCCAAATAAGGAATACAGGAAGATCCCAGAGAATAAAATGGATCATTCTGAGGTACCTAAAATTAATATATTTTTGTGCTAACAAATATAATAAAGCTAAGATTGAAAGGGAAATAATCTCATTTCCAAGATACATAAGGAACTAATTCAAATTTATAGAAAAAAAAAGAAGCATTACTTTGATTGATAAATGATCTAAGGATATGAACAGACAGTTCTCAAGGGAGAAAGCTGAAAGCCTAGGAAATGCTTTTCAGAGATAAGAACAAGATAATTGGTAGGTAGCAAATGAAAGGAATGCATAGGAATGATCAGTCATTCACAAAGCAACTTTAGCAGAAACCGTGCTTTCAAGTTCTCATTCCTGATTTCAGTGGTGAGTGTTTTTTATATTAAAGCAATCAGGCTGATCTTTGCTGCTAACTGATATTTTGGAGCAGACAAAATAGTAGTTCCCATTTGTGTGGCACACTGGGGTTACAAAATGGTTTTATCTTATTTGATTCTTTGACAACATTGATGAGGTAGATTGTATAAATATAATTCCCATTCCATAGAGGAGGTAACTCAGGCTAAAAGAGGTCGAAAGGTAGCATTATATAGTAGGAAGAGGAGAAGGGCTAAACTTTGAGTCATGAGAAATTCTAATTCTAACAGTTGTAAAAGGATGAGGACTGGCCTTAATTTAATAATTTTATTTGATCAGAAAGGAGTAGGGAGTCAGCTGGCGGAAAAATGTGCTGCTCCATTTGATTTGCTATTCTGTAGCCACCATGTGGGCCCCCTAGCCACGCTAGCACAGAAGTCTAGCCGAAATCCACTCTTGCCTCAGTTTATCAAACATTTCTCTGCCCACTGACTCTCACATGTCTTGCCTTCAGAACCAATTGTGGCCTCTTTATTTTGCCTGGGCAGTTCAGGAATCAGTCCAACCTGCCCCCGTCTCCTGATCTCTTGATTCTTTTCTCTATTGCTGCCTCTTCCTGGCTGACTACAAGGGGAACCAAAGCTGCCATTCCCCTCAGTGATTCCTTCACACACAGCTAAGGAGTATCCAAGGCCAGATTTGAACCCAGGACTTCCCATCTCTAAAGAGGTCTGGTTCTCAAACCACTGAGCCACCTAATTGACCCCTTTCCTTTGTTTTGAGGCAATTTATTTTATTTTTGTTATGTGTGTGGAAAGATTGGGGGGCGGGGCCTGCAAATGTCCTTTACTCTGCCTTCTTAGTTCCCAACATGCAACTCAGTTTCATTGCTTTTTAAAATCTCTGGGGCAAAGTTTTTGATTGATGTTGAAATGTTTGTGTTATTCTTATGCTGCTTTAACTGTTTATATTGCTCTAACCTTTTGACTTCGGCTTTCAATTGCTGAATAAGGGAATCTAGAATTTCTGATATATTTATGTATTTCAGATTCCTTTCCTCTCTCTATATAAAACTATCAAATAGGTATTGATGGAATCTTCCATTAGTTTTCTGTAGACCTTCAATAACTTTCTCAAATTGCTTTTTCCAACATGGTGTTTGATGCCTGTCTTTAGGTCTGTTGTTTGTTAGCTCCATCTTTTCCTTCTGTGATTTTTACTGTGGCAACAACTGCTACATTTCTTGCTGTATGCAGGTCCTGAAATGTTTTTATACTTTCTGTCAAAATCTGCAGGAGAATGCTTAATGGTTGTAACAGATGCTAGCTTTTTCAAATTACTCTGTTTTGATATAAATTGGTGTGATAGTTGGATTCATGCTGTCAACTCAAAAAGAGCTTTTTTGAATTTGTCTAGGTAATCTGAGACTTTAATGGTATTTTTTGTCATCTTTTTCATTATTATGTATAATTTCTAGAGTTTACATTAAGTGAAAGTTTTCAATGACTTTAGGGTCTTCAACTTTTTCCCTCTTTAGAGTTAACTAATCTGTTTCCTCTGATTTAGGCTTAGGAATGACATTCTTTTAAATGGTTGGTCTATGTTGGTCAGCAGTATATTATATTATGTGACTTGGAACTGAGTCAGGTACTGTTGAAAGAAAGCAATATTAAGACCAATTTGTAACTGGTGAGATCTCTTCCACTTTTATTATGATATAGCACTGGCACGTAATGAATGTGTATCTTCAGTCCATTTCTTCTCTACTCATGTTTTGCCCACTTTAGTTGTCAGTGCCATCTTCACTGAAGCATTTCCAGCCAATGGACCATGGGTATTCTGATTCATTCTGATAAAACTAAGCTTTTTGTGGTACTAGAACATGAAGGAGTACACACACTTTTCTCTGTGAAGTTGGACATTGTAACGGTTTCAGGAAAGTCCAGCCTGAAATTCTGTAGAGCATTAAAAATGTAAATTCATTTTGGTGGTATGGTCTAGCCATCAACACTGAATATTCCTCAAGTACTTTAATTCTTTAAAGAGTGCTTTGTAATTGGGTCTCTAAAAGACTTTTGTATGCTTTAGGAGGTAGATCTCCAGATATTTTATTCATTTTGTAGTTATTTGGAATGGGATTCCCCTTTGTATTATTGCTTAAATCCCTGGTATAAATCTCACTTGGTCATAATAAATGATTTAGATAAATCATCATAATCAGATAAGATTTTGTTTAAAATTTTTGAATCAATATTTTATTTAAAGAATTTTTTTAAATTTCAATATTGTTCTTTCTTATAAGTGAAAAATCTTATAAAACCAAAACTCCAAAACGTAAACCCAAATAAACAAGTGTGCTTTCATCTGCATTTCTACTCCAATGGTTCTTTCTCTGAAGGTGGATGGTATTCTTTGTCATAAGTCCCTTAGAATTGTCCTAGATCATCGTATTGCTAATAAGCAGCTGTCTAACACATTTGGTTGAATCAATATTTTAAATGATGTTGACCATTGTAAGATTAAAATTAATATCCAATAACTCTAAGTATTATATTTTATAAAGTTTATTAATAACCATTTGAAGTAGAAGAAATAAAAGAACAAAAGTAAAGCCATGTCAGTGAAATTCTCCTGCCTGGCACTCACCCCACCTCCACAAACTGCAATAAGGGGAAAAGAGAAAGGAGGGTGGAGCTATACTCAAAATATAGCCTCCCTACGTTAGCACATAACATGAGAAGGAACATGGGAAGCTGGGATTTAGAGTCCTGAGGAATAAATTCTAATTATACAATCCCTGCTGTGATTCCATTGGGAAATGAACATGTAGAAATCTCCCAGATTTACATGCCTAGTTTCCCTAATGAATCCGTATACTTAACCAACTTATATCCCTAATGATCTTTAACTAGAGGTACATATAATACTGCACTTTCTAAGGGGAAATTACAATAATTTGGGGATAAGAGGGAAATAAAAAAGAAAAAGAACAAAACTAATGATTGCGAGGCACATTGACAAAAAAAGCAATAAAAGGGCAGTCACCATTGGCATAAGAGTTTTCATTCAAAATAAATGCATTCAACCCCACACAGTTCAATTCACTACATCCCAAAGTTCATTCTGGATCTTTTGGTGCATGTGTGGTTTCTGCAGGCATCTCCATGATGTCTTCTCCAAACAGTTCAATTTCTTGATTCAGGGAGGTAGCAAGTTTCTTATGCTAAAATTACTCTCAAACAAGAAATTTTTTTTTATAAGTCTAGAATTTTTTGACAATAATACAATCCCCCCCAAGGAGTATATTGACTAACACACAGATCACCCCAGGATACATTGCTGAGTTATGAGGTATATTAGTCAATTGTTAAAAGGAAATTAAAAACATTAAAAAATCAAATAGAAGAAAAGAAAAAAATTAAATAGTATGTAAAAATTCTGATTAAGACAGAATAAGCCCCTAGCAGGTCCTAGAATTAGGGCGCAATAAAGTGATTTATGTCCCACAAGCCTGTAGGACCATTACAGCAATATGCACTTACCCAATCAGCAGCCAGGACTATAAAAAATTGCCACACTGTGAAAGAGAGAAAAGGGACTAGACTTTGAAACAAAAGGAAAATAGCATTTACCTTCACTTACAGGGGTAGGGGAGCCAAAATGGCAGTCAAACTGAGGTACTTTGAATCTGCCACAGGGAAATCCTATGTCTGACGTTGTCAAACAGCCGCTTCCTCAAACCCCAAAACAAGGCCTCTATCTTGGCACAGATTCTCATCAATCCCATTGGGATTGATAGGTCTCCTTGACCTTGTGCTTCTTGGCACTGTATAATGGCTCTTTTGTGATCCCTTCTTCTGAAATCAGATACAATTATTAGTCAAAGTTCCATAATATTAAACAATCAATTAAAGATTTCCATAGTCTAAAGTTTTTGAGTATCCATTAATATTAGGGCTAATGGATATTTTAAACTTATATTAGAGCAGAATAAAAAAATCATTAATACTGGTTGCTTGTACTACAAATACAAAAAAATAAAATAGGAAAAAAATTCAAATATCCTAATGCACATAAAGGAAAAACAATAATAAAATTAAAAAATCAAAAATTCATAGTGCACATTCCATGAGACACTGTGTTAGGCAAAAGAAGCACAACACAAAGGTTTCTCACTCAAAAATGAGATCTATTTCCTTTTTACTTGGCCATGATCCACAGTGTGAGTATACATAATTTTTTACCAGGTAACAGCTTTAAAAAACAGTAGTACAACAATTAATGCACATTCAAAGAAGTACCAAAATCCCCAAAATCATAACAACCCATTTAATGACAATAGCAAACAAACCCACTATCATTAGGATTCACATAAATCTCTATAGCCACTGAAGCTCATGAATACTTGTCACAATTTCCCCAGATTTAGCCAGTCTTTCAACCTTGGCTGAGATATTTCTAACAAAGTCTATTATTGCCATCATTCCATAATGTGGCAGGAGAACCACCCCCCCACCCCGCAAAAAAAAACACAAAACAAACAGACAATCCTCTATTGCTGATGAAAACATTTTGACATTTTGGGTCTAAAATGTCACCAAAAATTTACATTATTCTGGTGGAAGGGTAGACTAAGCTGAAGAGTTACAAATTAAAAAAAAAACCCATCCAGGGGTATCTGAACCCCTTGGGAAATCCTCACCACCCCCAGAAGAGATTGTAACTCATCACAGGGGTTTAACCAAGCTCTTTGGGAAATTCTCCCTCCTCTGGTATGAGACTGTAACAGTTGTAAAAGGTAAGTCTTTATGTGACCCCTCCATTGTAATGTGGAGGCGAGGAATATAATAGTGAAAATCACTTCTGATGTCTCAACCATTACATTTTTATAAATGCAGAGGTGGGGAATACAATAGTGCTATTGCACTTCACTTCAGCTACTAAATGGATCCTTACCTCATGTTACAAACAACTCAAAGGTAGGCAAATTATCAGTCAGAGGTATTAGTGCTACTAGATATCTGAAAATCACTTCTGAAGACCCTTTAAAATCAATTGAGATTTTTAGCTCATTAAATTCTCCAAATGTTGTATACAGGTTGTAACCAGTTTGATGGAGTCCATCCATCATCTTCTATATGACACTTAACAGAGGCAAAAAGGAACAAAAGGCCTTTAAGGCAATATGTGACCTCAGTGGATCTGGTGACAAACCCAGCATCCATAAGGACCTATGGTTTTATGGCTTTGTCATGGAAAATGTTTTGTCCAACTTGTTTATGGACTTTTATAATGGTATTATATCCAGTCCAGTCATGGAGGGATACAAATAAAGACAATGTAACAAAACATATAGCTAATGGCCAAAACACAGTAGCTGAAAATGACTTAGTATTACTATGTGAACCTAAAAAACAAAAACAAAATTTAATTTTAAAGCAAACAATCAGCAAATACAATAAGCATGACAGGATGAGAACAATGAATTCAAGAGTCCTTTTCTCCAATTCCATTAGTTACATTACAGAGACTTCTTTACTATTTAGAGGGGAACAAACTGAAATAGTTGACATCAATAAGGCAATGGAGTCTGAAAAGGCTTAAAATTCACCTGCAGACTCTTTGAGGTTCCTTACCCTCCTGAGTATCATAATCCATCTAGATAAATTTGGTCAAATTTATGGGGTTCGCCATACCTGCACTGAGCAGAGACTGGGCAGGCCAAAATGGCAAGGGGGTGTAGGGAGACGAATCTCCCCTCTGAATCTCAACATTACTCAAGCTAACAGTAAGGACAAGTACACCCAGGAATGGCAGCAAGAAAAGACATCCTAAAATCATGAGCTGCGTAAGCTCAGTAAGGCACTCTGGAAATGGGAACTGTTTGAGACAGGCAGGAAACTGGACCATGCTTGCAATTCTACTTATTAAATTGGTTGCAAATCTACTTCCTGTCTACAGGTGATGCTAGCCTAGTATGCACTGGCTAGGAGTAAAAGCCTCACAAGGAATGTTTGGGAGAAGAGTTCTATCCCTCCCTTCTCCAACCCCTACCCTGGGGTAAAGCATGGAAGACCCTCTTGAGTTAGCTAGGCTGGTGTTGGGGTGAATAGCCAAAAATGTAAGATTAAAATTAATATTCCATAACTCCAAGTATTATATTTTATAGAATTTATTAATAACTTGAAGTAGAAGAAATAAAAGAACAAAAGTAAAAGCCTGAGCAAAAGCCATGTGAGTGAAATTCTCCTGCCTCCACTCATTCCACCTTCCACAAACCATGATCAGTGGAAAAGAGAGAATGGGCGGAGCTACAGTCAAAATATATCCTCCCTGCATTAGCACGTAGTGTGAGAAAGAACATGGGAAGCTGGGATTTAGAGTCCTGGGGAGCAAATTCTAATTATACACCATATTGTTTTCTCTTTGTGTTTTTGTTTTTCCTGGCTTAGGTATCAGGACTATCTTTATCTCATAAAAGGATTTTTGGTAGGGTTCATTCTTAATTTTTGAAGTATGGGCTATGGACTGTTCTTTAAAAGTTTGATAGAATTCTCCCTCGAATCTATCCAATCTAGGGGATTCTTTTCCTGTGGTAGTACCTTTAGAGCTAGATTTATTTCTTTTTCTTAAGATCTCTACCTGGTTTTCTGGTAGCTTAGGTGTTTTATATTTTCGAACGTATTACTCCATTTCCTTGGCAATCTCAATTTTTTCATAATACATTGCATAATATATTCTGATTATTTTTATTCCTTCTGGTTTTACTATAATTTCCTCTTGCTCGTTTGCTATTTTATTGATTTGATTTTCTGCTCTCTTTTTAATCAGATAAGAAAAAGTTTTATTAATTTTATTAGGCTTTTCAAGAAAACAACTTATTTTATTTACATTCGAGGGAGTGTTTCCAGTTTATTTCTCCTCTAATTTTTAATGTCTCCTCTGTACTTATTTTAGGTTTATTTATTGATTCTCTAATTTTATTTGCATATTTATAATCTTGTTCTATTTTGTTAATATAGCATTATAAGGATATGATTTTCCCCTGAAGATTGCTTTAGCTGCATTCTAAAATTTTCATGTTTTGTCATTATTATTTTCTTTTACATAGTTATTATTTCTGTACTTTGTTCTAATTTAGCCTACTCATTATTTAAGAATGCATCATTAAGTCTCTCACACGGGAGCTGTCTCTTTTGTTTGTTGTCCCTGAACTAGATTGCATTGGTTACTTCTGCTTTTTTTACATTTGCTTGTGAAATCGCTGTATCCTAGTACATAGTCAGTTTTTGTAAAAGTTCCATGTGATACAGAGAAATATGTATATTTTTTTGCTGTCCTATTTAGAAGATAACATAAGTCTTTTTAGCTCTAGTTTCTCTCAAAATCTGTTAAGTTCCACGTCTTCCTTTTTGCTTATCATTTCTATTAGACTTAAACAAAACTGAGAGGGATAGTGAAATCTTTTGTCAGTATTATGAGACTTTATCTTCTTAAAGTTCAGATGTTTCCTCTATGAATTTGGATGCTAAGGTGTTTGAGGTCTTTTACCAATATTGGTGTGTTGTCTATGGTTCCTTTCAGCCTAATATGATTTTTTTGCTTATCTCTTTATTTTTTGAATGTTTGTTTTTTCTTTTGTCCTAAAGCACAATGGCAACTCCTGCTTTTTTTGATTAACTTAATTCATAGTAAAAATTTTCCCCATGCCTTCAGTTTTAGTTTGTGTATATCTTTGTTTTTTTAATGTGTTTTTGTAAGCAACAGATTGCAGGTTTTCTTATCCAATCTTTTCACTACTTTTCATTTTATTGGATTGCTTACTCCATTGACATTTAAAGTTATGAGTTAAGTTCATATTTTTTTCCATATATCTCCAAAATTGTTTTTTCCCCCTTCTTGTACTGTAAACACAGTATTATGTTCCATTAGTTACTTTAATCTTTGTTTTAAGGTGGCTCTGTTCCCACTGGTTCTCTTCTTCTAACTCTTGATTCCTTCTCATTTGTTACCTCTTTCCTTTTAGGGTTTTTATTAGTTCCCATCTCCTGCTTTTTATCTGGTTATGATTTCTTTTGTTGTTGTTGTTGTTGTTGTTGTTAATTTGGTTTCAGTCTTGACCAACCCTTCATGATCCGTTTTGGGTTTTTTTTGGCAAAGATACAGAAATTATTTGCTATTTCTTTCTCCCCTTAATTTTGACAGATAAGGAAACTGAGGCAAACAGGGTTAAGTGATTTGTCCAGGGTCACAAAACTAAGAAACATCCGAAGCCAGATTTGAACTCAGGAAGATAATTCTTTCTGCCTCCAGGTCTAGAACTCTATGCACTGCACCATCTAGCTGCCCTTATTTCTATATATTTCTACCTCCTCTTTTTCCTCCCTATCAGGTAGATTCCCCTTTCAGCTGGTCCTGTTCATTAAGTTTTCAAATTTCATTTTTGTGCCCTTTTCAAAAAAAGTATTTCTTTCACTTTTTTCATTATTCTTTTTCTTATCTGATTCTGTCCTCCATAACATCTGGCCTCTCTCATTTCTCTATATTTCTCATCCAATCAAAGCTAACAAAATGTCAGTCTAGGGTCTGCCCTCTAGGTGATTGCTGTTACTTACTCTGTAGATTCTCCTTTTCTATTGTGCCTCTCTCTCAGAATAGTGTCAGTTATTGCAGGTATCACAGAAGATATTGGCCCGTGGTAAAGCACCTATCTCCATGCTAATCTATACCCTCTCTGGTTGGCCTCCTCCCACCATCACTCTTCATTTGTATGGAAATCTCCTTTTTTGGGTCCATGCTCTTCTACTTCTCTAGGTACCACCTGCCTCCAGATGTTCCAACTCCTTTTGCCTCTCAAGACAAGTAGACTTTTGAAGTTCCAAAACTCCTAGGTCTTATCTAGAGTATTAAATCTCTAACTCCATTCATCCATAGAAACATTTGAACCTCCTCCTATCTCCAAAGTAACTACACCTCCTTTCTTTCCTCTCATTTTCAATCTTTTCCCTTCCTCCTCACCCACTCCCCTATAAGCTCTTCTCTTTTCTGAGACCACAAAAGTCACTTTCACTTTGTTGTTAGCCCTTGATTTGATCCTAGCATTTCACTTACTCTTCTTTATCCATCTTTCCCTCCCCTGTCCCTTTCCTGTATCCTCTCATATTGTAAATGTAAGAATATTCCCACAAAAGTGGCATTCCCCTGTAGTCAGTGTATTGCCAGCTTCTGTCTTCCTTTTTACTGTTGCTGCTCTCAGATTTCTGCCTTCTTCCCTGTCTCCTTGTGTACACTTATAGTGAAGCATCTTACTGTTCTTTCTGTTGTCATCTTTTTGCTTTTGCTCTCTGCATGTGTTCATTCCTGCATTTCCATAGTTTGGGGTGTTTGAGATGCAAATAACCTCTACAGTTCTCAAACTCTTCATTATTGAACATTTAATTTTTGTGCTATATGGTTAGGCCTAGATTTGCAAATTAGGCCGCCCTGGGTTGTATCCTGAGCTCTCGAATTCTTTGGAGCACATTATACTATTCCCTCCTTTTCTAGTGGATACAGAGTAGTCTTCGATATTTGAATGGCCTTTTCCTTTGTATTTGGAGCTTTTTTTTTTTGGAGGCCAACTGTGAATTCTTTCGATTGGAATTTAAAGATCTGTGCAGTTCTCTTCTATTATTTCCTTAATTATGATGTTACAGGTGTTCTGCTAGGAGACCCACAATCTTTAGGTTATCCTTATACATCCTATCTGACAAATCTATATTTTTTGTTTCATAGTGAGCATATTTTCTTAATCTTCTAATCTTTTGCTTCTCTTCTTCTAGGTTGTCTTTCAATTCTCTATATTTTCATTCCTATTGTTCTTGGTTTTGTTTCTTTGGTAAAGTGTGCCACTGAAAATTCAAGTTTTTCTGTTCTCATTACTTTTGCTGTGTAGGACATAAATTCTACTTTTATAATCTCATTTCTCTTGTAAAGTTCTCAGAAATAGCATATTGTAGTTCTTTGTTCTCTTCAACTCCCACAGTTGTCAAGTATTGGATCATCTTCTTTTGTTTTTTTTTAATTAAAAAATTATAACAGACATTTTTTTTCAGATTCCTTGTCAATAAAAATTAAAAATATTTGTTTTCTGAGATTTTGCAGTCTTATGTTCTCCCTCTGTCTCCCACCTCTCCTCCATCTCTTAAGAAGGCAGGTTATATATAGGTTGTATGTATATTATGTAGCACATATTTTCGTGTTGGTCATGTAAAAGAAGACACCTATTGCTTACACTAGAGAAAATTTCACAGAGAAAATAAAGAATGGTATGCTTCAATTTACATTTGGACTCTGTTCCTTCTGTGGTGGTGGATAGCTTTTTTGTCATAAGGCTCTAGGAGTTGTCCTGGATTCTTGCCTTGTTGATAATAGGTAAGTCATTCACAGTTGACCATCATACATTATTGTTCTTACTGTGTACTGTCTCCTGCTTACTTTACTTTGCATCTAGAAGTCTTTTTAAAGAGGAGGCCAAAGGAAAGGAAATACTCATCTATCAGTCTGTTTCTAAGGCAATTCTTTCGAAGTTTCATTGTATTGTATACTACTCATTGTATTTGTCAGATTAGGAATAATGTTGTGCAACTGTTTTTCAGGGATTCAGTCCTCTGTACCACTTTCAGTCCATCTATTTATCATGCTGTCTTCTTTCTGATCTCTTCCTCATCCCCTCCCACTAGAACCTTAAGTCTCCACCTCTGCTTCCCCTGACCTTGACCTTGGAACTCAAGTCAGTTGTTCTCAAGCCACCTCTTTCTAACATCTTTCTGTGTTGGCTTCTTCCTTTAGAATGTAAGGCCTGCTAGCCCTTTTACCTTCTGTATGAAGCATTTCCTGATTCCCCTAACTTAAGTCAAGGTAGCAAGAAATGCATATCATGTGCCAAGTGCTATGCTAAGCATAGGGAATATAAAAAAACAAGCAGAATCCCCACACACCTGCATGGGCTTAGTAGTAGATCTAAGCCTTAGCATACACATTATCCAGACGTAGTTTCTGGTGGGACAACAATGAATTAGAGAGCATAAAAAATTTGCAAAAGTCTTTCTTTAACACTCATCATACTGTGGAGGTAATCCTGCATCCTTGAGGGGTTTTGGCCATTGGAACAAAAGTTCCAATGAGTATGACCAAGTTCGAAAGACTTGTTTTGGAAAGAGTATGGTCCTGGCAACAGATTGTATCTCTGCCTAAGGACCAATCTAGCAAAATATTGTTCTGGTAATATATGTTAACTGAGAATAGTTAAAGTAGGCTAAAGTAATCAAATTAAATGCTGATAGGAATATAGAGAAACAGAACTAATATTACATTGCTAGAACAGCTGTGAATTTTTTCTCTTTCCTTTTTTTTTTTTAAACAAGATGGTAGTATGCATTAAGACCTGTAAAATTGTTCATGCTCATTGACCTAGAGATCCCATTACTAGGGTTCGGCCCTAAGGGTACTATTGAGAGGGTAAAAAAGCTGTAAATGTATGAAAATATTCATGGAAACTTTGTAAAGACAAAATAACTGGAAATAACAAATGCAGTGAATGGGAGAAATGGCTTGAATAGATTGTGATATTTGAATGTAATGGATTGCATTATGTTATTGAAATGATAGATACTGGAAGTATAAAAAATAAGGGAACTATATGAAGAGATGAAAAGAGAAGAAAATAAATAATAATACATACCATAATTACATTAAAAAATAACAGCCATAAATAAGAGAAAAAATATACAAGTAAAACAAATCCAAAGGGAATTCAAAAGCAGAAAATGTTTTTATGAGCATATTTTAAACAAATTATAAATAAAGTGGAATCTATGGTTTTGCATTTATTAGGTTAAATGTTTTTTTGTGGTGATGGTTACCAATTACATAATAAACAATTTTTTTAAGTTGACAAACTAAGTTAAAAAAAAAACAAGCAGAAAGAAAGACAGTCTCTATTCTCTAGGAGTTTATACTCTAATGGAAGGAGATAACACATAAAAGGAAGAAAGGAGCCAGGTATTGCTGAGAAGGAGGGTAAAAATGAAGTCACCTAGATAGAGGCATTAGAGAGAAAGTCCTGTGTGATGTCAGGAGTGGTGCCTAGAAAGGAGTGAAGATATCACTGAACTCTTCCTTAAAATGGAATTTTGGGGAAGAACCAGTCAATTTGACATCGAGGCCTCAGAGATGATAGAGTTAGTACTTCCAGAGGTAGTACTTCTGATGTAAAAAGTAGCCCAGAAGTGAAGTGAGCTTCCAGGGTGTGTGTGTGTGTGTGTGTGTGTGTGTGTGTGTGTGTGTGTGTGTGTACTCTGACTATCCTGGTATAGGATATATATATATATATCCTATACCAGGATAGTCAGAGTCTTTTGAAGGGTGCTGGGCCGTGTAGAGAAGATGATTAATTATTAATACCCTTCCTCCTAATTACCTTATATTTAACTTTTGTTTTTATTTCTTTTATTTATTCTCTTTATTTAAATTCTGTATATTTTTTTAATGTACTTGCCTCCTCATCCTATCCTCATTAGAAAGTAAGTTCTTAGTCAGTTGAGATTGTTTCACTTTGTATCCTCAAGGCTTATTCCAGTGCCTTGCACACATAGTAGGTGCTTAATAAATATTTCTTGATTGATTTGGTCAACCTTTATTATTGTCCTGTTTGTTCCAAAAAATATTTTGATATATTTTTAACCTATTTGTCATGTGCTATTTTTCAGCTTCTCCCTTCTTTTTGGAAGGAACTATAAAGAGTTTTATAGCTACCTTGGGGCTAATGAACCCTGTATTTTATTTATCATAATTTTAGGCAGCCAGAGAAGTGCAGAGAGGGCAGCCTAGTCACACCCAAAACACTCCATCTTTCCCCCAACCCCCCCTTTTCAAAGTTTTGGCCTCAGGGTACATCCTGCTCCAAAGATCAACTCCACCCTGGCTTAATCTTATCAGTAGGGGAGATCAGAAGCCTCTAGAGGCCAGGAAAGGTCAATCTCCAGCACCCCTCCCCCACTGACTCCACTGAGAGCCTTGCTGATTAAGCTCTAAGGGGAAGGCTGCAACCACTAGAGAATACCCTGATAACAGGGTGGGAAGCCCAGCTCCCATTAGCCTCTACACCTTCATATAAACCTTTAGCCTCTGCTGCTAGCTTGGGAAGATCTGACCTCAGGGCTCATTAATACCATCAGCCTAACCTAGTCAATTAGCAGAGCAAAGAAGAAACTCCTTCTGGACAGAATAGCCCACAGATCCATCAGATAATCAGAGGAGCAAGATTACAGCCAATTACAGGGGGGGAAGAAGGGAAAAAATATGAGTAAATAACAGGAAAAAAAAAAGAAACCACAATTGACAGCTTCTATCCAGGTAATGAATAAAAAGCAAATGGAACAGAGGAGGACCAAGGAACACCAAGCAAAAACACAGAAACTCCGGCAAATTGGAAACAGGCTTTGGAAGAACTCCAAATATAATTCAAAAAACAATTAAGAGAGGCTGAAGACAATTGGGAAAAGAAAATAAGTCATCTGGAAACAGAAAATAGTGTCTTGAAAGCCAGAATTAACCAGCTTGAAAAAGAGGCAAAGAAGGTGAAAGATGACCAACAAAGAAAATCAGACTAGAAGGAGAAGATGACCAAAAAGCCAGGGATGAAATTCAGTCTTTAAAAATTAGAATCCAACAACTAGAAGCAAATGACTTCACAAGGCAGCAAGAGTCTATAAAACAAAATCAAAAGAATGAAAAAATTGAGAAAAATATGAAACACCTCATTGACAAAACCAGAGATATTGAAAATAGATCAAGGAGAGACAATTTAAGAATTATTGGACTACTGGAAGATCATGACAAAAGGGAAAGCCTGGACATCATCCTTACAGGAAATTATCCAAGAAAACTGCCCCAACATTCTCAAACAAAAGGGAAAAGAGGAGATTGAAAGAATCCACAGAACATCTCCAATATTTAATTCCCAATTGACAATGCCCAGGAATGTTATAGCCAAGTTCAAGAACTACCAGACCAAGGAAAAAATATTACAAGCTGTTAAGAAGTCATTCAGGGGGCAGCTGGGTATCTCAGTGGATTGAGAGTCAGGCCTAGAGACAGGAGGTCCTAGGTTCAAATCTGGCCTCAGACACTTCCCAGCTGTGTGACCCTGGGCAAGTCATTTGACCCCCATTGCCCACCCTTACCACTCTTCCACCAAGGAGCCAATACACAGAAGTTAAGGATTTAAAAAAAAGTCTTTCAGATACCATGGAACCACAGTTAGGATCACATAGGATCTGGCTGCAGCTATATTGAAGGATCAGAAGGCATGGATTATGATATTCCAAAAAGCAAGGGAACTGGGTCTACAACCAAGAATCAACTACCCAGCAAAACTGACTATATTCTTGCAGGGGAAAGAATGGTCATTTAATAAAATAGAAGACTTCCAAGCATTCCTAAAGAAAAGACCAGACTTAAATAGAAAATTTGATGTCCAAACAGAGAACTCAAGAGAATCACCAAAAGATAATTAAGAGAGGGGAAAAAACCAAAACTTTTTTTAATGGACCCAATAAGTTCAAATGACTTGTATTCCCATAAGAAAAGATGATATTTGTAACTCTTAAAAATTGTTATTACCATCAGGTTAGTTAAAAGAAATATACTTAGAGGGAATAGTAACAAACTTTATAGGATGAAATGTCAAGATATATATAAAACTAGAGGTAAAAAAAATGAAGATAATGCTAAAAGAAATGGGGAAAGAGAAAAAATGAGGTAAATTTATATTTTATAAAGAAGTGTATGGCGAAAGCGGGGGAGAAGACCAGTAAACTGGAAGGGTAAAGAGATTGGAGACGGGAAATACTCAATTCTTACATGCATTGAAAATGAATCAAAGAGGAAAGAACAATCAGATCCATTGGGGCAGAGAATTGATTTGTGCCCTATAGAGAAGTAGAAGGGTAGCAAACAGACTGGTGGGGAGGGAAGCAATACTAGGAAGGGAGAGTGTGGGGGGTAGCTTAAAAAGACCCTAAAGAAAAATAAGAGGGGAATAAGAAGGGAGGGGGGAGAAAGGGAAGTAAAATAAGGGTGGGGATTAGGGGGACTGATCAAAAACAAAACACTGGTGTAGAAGGAAATAGTGAAAGAAGAAAAGACAGGACAAGGAGAGGATATCAAAATGTTGGGGAATACACAAGTGGTAATCATAACTCTGAATGTGAATGGGATGATAGGAGAATTAGAAACCAAAATCCTCCCACATGTTGTCTACAAGAAACACATGAGGCAGACAGACACACACAGGGTAAAGGTAAAAGACCGGAGCAAAATCTATTGTGCATGAACTGAGAAAAAGATGGCAGAAGTTGCAATCATGATATCTGATAAAGCTAAAGTAAAAATAGATCTGATTAAAAGAGATAGGGAAGATAATTACATCCTGATAAAAGGTAATATAGACAATGAGGAAATATTAGTATTCAACATGTGTGCACCAAATGGTATAACATCCATATTTCTAAAAGACAAATTGGTGGAGCTCAAGGAGGAAACAGATAATAAAAGTATACTAATGGGAGACCTGAACCTTCCTCTATCAGATCTAGATAAATCAAACCAAAAAATAAATAAGAAAAAGCTAAGAGATGGGAATGAAATCGTAGAAAAATTAAGAGTTATAGATATGTGGAGAAAAATAGGGACAAAATGAATACACCTTCTTTTCAGAAGAACATGGTACATTCACAAAGATTGACCATGTACTAGGGCATAAAAACATGGCAAACAAATGCAAAAGACCAGAAATAAGAAATGTAACCTTTTCAGATCATAATGCAATAAAAATAATAATTAGTAAGAGTATGGAGAAGCAAACCAAAAATTAATTGGAAATTAAATAATATGATTCTCCAAAATTGGTTAAAGAACAAACCATAGAAACAATAATTTCATAGAAAAACATGACAATGAATCTTATCAAAATTTATGGAATGGGGCGCAGCTGGGTAGCTCAGTGGATTGAGAGTCAGGCCTAGAGACGGGAGGTCCTAGGTTCAAATCTGGCCTCAGACACTTCCCAGCTGTGTGACCCTGGGCAAGTCACTTGACCCCCATTGCCTACCCTTACCACTCTTCCACCAAGGAGCCAATACACAGAAGTTAAGGGTTTAAAAAAATTTTTATGGAATGCAGCCAAAGCAGTACTCGGGGGGGAAATTTATATTCTTGAGTGCACATATTAACAAATTAGGGAGGGCAGAGGTTAATGAATTAAGCATGCAATTTAAAAAACTAGAAAGTGAACAAATTTAAAATCCCCAGATGAAAACTAAATTAGAGATCCTAAAAATTAAAGGAGAAATTAATAAATTTGAAAGTAAAAGAACTATTGAATTAATAAATAAAATGAGAAGCTGGTACTTCGAAAAAACAAATAAAATAGAGAAAGTACTGGTCAATCTAATAAAAAAAAGGAAAGAAGAAAACCAAATCAGTAGTGTCAAAGATGAAAAGAGATCTTACCTCTAATGAAGAGGAAATTAAGGCAATCATTAAAAACTATTTTGTCCAATTATATGGCAATAAATATAGCAATCTAGGTAATATGGATGAATATTTACAAAAATATAAATTGCCTAGATTAACAGCAGAAGAAATAGAATACTTAAATAATCCCATATCAGAAAAAGAAATTGAACAAGCCATCAGAGAACTCCCTAAGGAAAAATCCCCAGGACCAGATGGATTTAAAAGTGAATTCTAGTGAGAGTCAGGCCTAGAGACAGGAGGTCCTAGGTTCAAACCCGGCCTCAGCCACTTCCCAGCTGTGTGACCCTGGGCAAGTCACTTGACCCCCATTTGCCCACCCGTACCAATCTTCCACCTATGAGACAATACACCGAAGTACAAGGGTTTAAAAAAAAAAAAAGGGGAAAAAAAAGTGAATTCTATCAAACATTCAAAGAACAACTAATCTCAATACTATACAAACTATTTGACATAATAAGCAAAGAGGGAGTTTACCCTTCTATTTCTCTGTAGGGCATGATACAGTTCTCTGTTCCAATGGATCTGATTGTTCTTTTCACTCTAAGTCAATTTCAATGCAATTAAGATTTAAGTATTACTTGTCACCAACCTATTCCACCCTTCCATTGTATTGGTCTCCCATTTTTTCCCCATGTGCTTCTTTATGAAAAATATATATTACCGCATTTTCTCTTATTATTTTCCTTTTTTACCCCTAGTTTTTTATATATATATTTTTGACATATCCTTTACAGTTTGTCACTGTACCCCCTAAGTATACTTTTTCTAGCTGCCTGGATGATAATAACAATTGTTAAGAGTTACCAGTATCATTTTTTCTTATAGGAATACAAACAATTTGAACTCAGTGGGTCCGTTAAAAAAAGTTTTGGTTTTTTCCCCTCTCTTAATTATCTTTTGGTGATTCTCTTGAGTTCTCTGTTTGGACATCAAATTTTCTGTTTAAGTCTGTTCTTTCCTTTAGGAATGCTTGGAAGTCTTCTATTTTATTAAATGACCATTCTTTCCCCTGCAAGAATATAGTCAGGTTTTTTTTTTTAATTTTTTTTTTTTATTTTAAACCCTTAACTTTTGTGTATACTTATAGGTGGAAGAGTGGTAAGGGTAGGCAATGGGGGTCAAGTGACTTGCCCAGGGTCACACAGCTAGGAAGTGTCTGAGGCCGGATTTGAACCTAGGACCTCCCGTCTCTAGACCTGGCTCTCAATCCACTGAGCTACCCAGCTGCCCCCTATAGTCAGTTTTGCTGGGTAGTTGATTCTTGGTTGTAGACCCAGTTCCCTTGCTTTTTGGAATATCATATTCCATGCCTTCTGATCCTTCATTGTGGTTGCTTCCAGGTCTTGTGTTATCCTAACTGGCTCCATGATATCTGAATGGTTTCTTTTTAGCAGCTTGTAGTATCTTTTTCTTGGTCTGGTAGTTCTTGAACTTGGCTATAACATTCCTGGTCATTGTCAAGGGGGGATTAAATGCAGGAGGTGATCTGTGGATTCTTTCAATCTCTACTTTACCCTCTTGTTCAAGAATGTCACAGTAGTTTTCTTGGTCAATTTCCTATAGACTGAGGTCCAGGATTTTTCTTTTGTCATGATCTTCCAGTAGTCCAATAATTCTTAAATTGTCTCCTCGATCTATTTTCAAGATCTGTGGTTTTGTCAATGAGGTGTTTCATATTTTCCTCAATTTTTTCATTCTTATTTTGTTTTATAGACTCTTGCTGCCTTGTGAAGTCATGTGCTTTTAGTTGTTGGATTCTAATTTTTAAAGACTGAATTTCATCCCTGACTTTTTTGATCATCCTTTTCTTTTTGGATTATTTTTCTTCGTAGGTCATCTTTCAC
This sequence comes from Gracilinanus agilis, assembly GCF_016433145.1. Lineage (NCBI taxonomy): Eukaryota > Metazoa > Chordata > Mammalia > Didelphimorphia > Didelphidae > Gracilinanus > Gracilinanus agilis. The sequence goes on from NC_058130.1 coordinate 151,345,608, forward strand.
TTTCTTTGCCTTGTTTTCAAAGTGGTTAATTCTGGGTTTCAAGACACTATTTTCTTGTTTTAGTTCAGGTGCCTCTGTTTACAGATGACTTATTTTGCTTTTTAAGTTCTTTTCCCAATTGTCTTCAGCCTCTCTATTGTTTTTTGAATTGTGTTTTGAGTTCTTCCAAAGCCTATGTCCAATTCGCTGGAGTTCTTGTGTTTTTACTTAGTGTTTCCTTGATCTTCCTCTGTTCCATTTGCTATTTGTTCATTACTTGAATAGAAGCTGTCAATTGTAATTTCTTTTTTTCTTTTTCTGTTGTTTACTCATATTTTTTCTCTTCTTTCTCCCCTATAATTGGCTGTAATCTTGCTCCTCTTTTAATTTTCTGGATCTGTGGATTTGGACTATTCTGTCCTGAAGGGGCTTCTTTTCTCCTCTGCTAATTAACTCAATTAAGCTGATGGAGCTGACTTATTGTATTAATGAGCCCTGAGGCAAGATCTTCCCCCCTGCTAACAAAAGCTGAAGGTGAAGGTGTGGAGCCTAAAGGTAGTTATACTTGTCCTCCTCACTACTTCTTTCTCCCAGCCACCTTCCTGGTCAAGAGCCCTGAGCTTTCCATGGTGGTACCAAGGTATTCTGTCACAGTTGAAGCTTTCACCTTGTGATCCCAGTCAGCCAGATTCTTACCATGGGTCTTAGCTCAGTAAATGGGGGGAAGGGTGTTGGAGATTGGGCTTCCCTGTCCTCTGAAGGCTTCTTATCTGCACTATTGATATGCAAGATTAAGTTAGTTGAGCTGATCTGTAGAGCTTTATTTACTCTGAGATCAAAACCTCCAGAGACAAAGGCCCAAGATGGAGATGTGGTGACTGAAGTCTGTGACCAGACTGCCCTCCTCTCTATCCCTCTCTTCCAGCTGCCTCCCTGCCAGCTGTGGTCAGAGCCATTTGTGTAGCTGTGGTAACAAGGCACTCCCTCTGGACTAGAGCCCTATTCCAGAGATCCTAGCAACCCACCCTAGTCTTAGCACGTGTGGGTGGTGGTAGGATCCTCAGACCCTCCTTCTTTCTTTTCCTTAAGCCCAAGAATTTACCTTCTCTGTGTATCTTTTTTTTTTTTTTTTTTTTTTTTAGACCCTTGTACTTCGGTGTATTGTCTCATAGGTGGAAGATTGGTAAGGGTGGGCAATGGGGGTCAAGTGACTTGCCCAGGGTCACACAGCTGGGAAGTGGCTGAGGCCGGGTTTGAACCTAGGACCTCCTGTCTCTAGGCCTGACTCTCACTCCACTGAGCTACCCAGCTGCCCCTCTGTGTATCTTTTAAGTTGAATCGAGCAGGAGGGTCCCCCGGCTTTGTCCTGTTGTTTTTGGTTTTGTGTCCCCCTTGTAATGTTTAGTTTTTTTATTGGTGTAGAAGATTTTCACAGAGGACTCAACTTTCTCTGTGTCTAAGCTGCCATATTGACACCGCCTCGAGTATGATTCCCTCTCTGACTTGAAAGCCATGCCCCAAAGTGATGATCATATTCAAGAGAAAGGATAATGGATTTTGCTAGACATAACTATATTGGGTTTAAATTGTCTTCTTAGAAAGGGACATGTTTGATATCAATTGTTGTTGACATTACTGTGTCAGTGACACATTTTAAATACAGAAGAGTTTTTTATGTATACATGAACTATTCTGACATCCTCAATATATTTTCTCTCTTTTATGTATTTGAAGCATGTGACTTTCTTTCTTCAGTTTCTAAGGCCAAAAGAAAAAAAAATGTTATCACCAAGTGATTTGCTTCCTAGTGATGAACATGGTTGGAAAACAATCTGTTTGTTGCCAGGGCCATACTGGAAACCCTTCTATGGTGGTGGACTAGAATTATATTACAAAAATGTATCTTTAAGAACACAAGACCACCTCCATTGCACAGTGCCTTATCAGGCCAAATTGCCAAATTATGAGACTATTGTAATGGGCTTAAACTATCTTCCTGAAAAATGTTTAATTTTATGTCAGTCATTGTTGACCTATACTTCCTTTGGATTACCATAAAGCAAAGGTTCATATTTTTAATAAAAACATTCTTCTGGTGTTATAGTTTGGCAACAAGACATGGAAATGCACATTTTCAAAGATTTTTCAAATGCAAATTACAGATTTTGATAGAGGGGTACATAGTGGGTATGAGGAAAATAAAGCATATAACCATATATATAACTAAAGAAGTACAGGAATAAAAGATGTTATTAAGGAATAGTATAATAGAAATAGAAAAATGGGTTGATGATGTGACATGGGTAAGTGATCACAGGTAGATAGGACAGCTATTGGTTTCCTTAATGTTTCAGAAATAATGGTCTCCTTGCAGTTTCAGAAAATTTCCATTACATTTAGTAAACCTCATCCTGTGGCATAGTTATGAGAGGATAAGGATGTGTCATACAAGATAGGTTGGCTTGGATGAGTTCTAATTTCCATTGTTGGGGGGGGGGGGACTTCCAAATTGAGGAAATCACAAATCTATTTGATTTGAGTAACTGAGCAGTACAAGAGTATAACATGAGTGTGGAGTTGAATCAGATGCTTTATGATAATTTAGACATTATAAATGTTATGGTGCTTTTGGGGGAGTTCTTTAATTATTCAATAATTAGCTGTTCTTTATGGTCCTTGACTTTTTTGCTCCTTAGTCAGTATGTCATTTTCTTTTAAGTGTTTTTAGATTTGTTTTTAGTGATATAAGTTGTGGCACAGCTATGAAAGTACATAACACATTATTGTTTAGAGGGGCCGTTCCCATTCCTTGGAAAGTGATATGTGATTTCTGTTGTTAAAGAAGATAGAGGTAGACCTGTGTCAGAGGAAATTCACTGCAAGTAGAGTGCCCCTGGAAGGTTTGAATCAGTAATTATGGATCTTAGCCAAATCTCCCACTTTTCAGTTTTTCAGAGAATAACTGTGGTGGCGAACCTATGGCACATGTGCCAGGGGGCATTCAGAGCCCTCTCTATGGGCACATGTGCTGTTGCCCCAACACAGGGTTTGCCACAGTTTGTTATTAGAAAGCCAGAGGGATATGGCACCAGGATGCTCCCCTCCTTCTTTCCACATACACCTGAGAACATTTCTCACATTACCTGCCCCTCTAAAAGGTTTGTCATCACTGACCTAGAATTTCAGTCTCTTCTTTGGATATATCCATTTTGTTGTTTATATATTAATGGTATGCACACTTTCTCTTTCCTATGTCTCCAACTTGTTTTTTCATTGTTAGACTTCATGTAGTCATATGCATAATAGGAAGTTTTCCACATTTTTCCTTTTTAGGAACTCTAATTTCGTTGCTTCTCAAGGTTCTTGAGTAAACTTTTTGATTAAATTGTTTATTCCCTTCCTTGTACTACTTTGATTCCTATTATTGTCTTAACATTTTAGCTTTTGCTTTTACTTGCTGCTTGAAGGCATCAAGAATATATCATAGGGGGCAGCTAGGTGGCTCAATGGATTGAGAGTCAGGCCTAGAGATGGGAGGTCCTAGGTTCAAATCTGGCCCCAGATACTTCCCAGGTATGCGATCCTGGGAAAGTCACTTGACCCCCATTGCCTACCCTTACCACTCTTCTGCCTTGGAGCCAATACACAGTATTGACTCCAAGACTGAAGGTAAGGGCTTAAAAAAAAAAAAGAATATATCATATATTTTTGTTATATGGATTCCATTATGCATGTTTCTAAGTAGCTAATTTGTTGCTTAGGTTTCCTACTCTCCATATTAGTTAGATATTGAATTTTCTATTGTTTTTCCACAGGTCTCAATAATTTTCTCAAGTCAGTTTTGCCAAGATGGCGTTAGCTCTTCCTTTCCTCCTGTGGCCAAAAGATACAGCATGTACTCTATGCAGGGCTTGAAATATTTTTAAATTGTCAGATTTTGTGTGTTCATTCATGATGGTCATAACAAATAACAGTTTTTAAAATTACCCTGTTTTGGTGTATTTATTTTAGTTGAATCTATGACATCATACTCATAAAGGACTTTTTAGAATTGCATTCTACATTCTAGATTTCTGTGGACCAAAAATTAATTTTCCTAGGGTCCATTTCATTTTAGAGACATTACTGTGGGCTTTCTAATAAGCCACAAGATGGCAATATCATACCATGGAAAGTTGTAATTAGAAGGTACCCCTGTTATTATCTAGTTAAAATCTTATATTTTATGGGAGAAGAAAAATAAGGCCCAGGGATGGGAAATGACTTGTTCAGGGTCACCCAATGAAGTTTACTGGCAGAAGGGGATGACTCCTTAATTCCTTGGTAGCATTCTTTCTTTTAAAATGCTGTCTCTCATAAAATAAACTTTTCTTTGCTAAAGTTGAAATACCACCTTTCCAAATGACCACTTTTGCTATTAATGCTTTTATGAGTTGAAAATTATTGAATAGGTAAAAGTTTTAAAATTGTCCAGTGCTTCTCAACATCCAATTTAATGGAAAATGCTTTTTCTAAGGATTTTTACCACCCCCCCCCCCATTTGTATCTGTCTTTCAGTTAGAGGATTATAGTTTTTAAGAGGTGGAAGAAATTCTTTATTGGATAATTTTGCCTGCTCCCACCTTTACGCTTCATTTTTGCACCTATCAGAGTCTCTAGTTATACTCACAGTGATTGAAATGTTATAAGCAGTTGTACTTTGTTTCACTTTTCTTTGTTTCTTAGAACTGCAATTAAGACAAAGTTTGCATCTTGAGTTTTGGGTTCCCACTTTCTTTAGATGTTAATCGATCAACTATGCAAAAATGCCTGTGAATAGATAGGAACTAAAGACTGAAAAGCATGCACAAGTGATTAGCATTTCAAAAAGATATTGGAGCTCTTGATAAAGGTGGGATGGTTATTTAGGGGCTTAGTGGGGTGGAATAGATTTTGATTGGAAACTTTCTGACTAAATCCTATCATTCTGAATTACAAATCTTTGAAAAGATTCCTGTTACAATCTGGGGAGTTTTATGTATGTGCCTTCTTCCCCACAGGATATGTAACTCATTCATGTCTTGTCAGATCTCTGCTTAGAAATCTTCAGTGGCTTCCTATACCTTCCTTGTAAGCCTACCTTTGCTTGGATTAAGATTTCTTATAATTTGTTGTCACCCTACCTTTCTGGCATTATCTTCTTTTTCAGACTATTCTCTGCCGTATAGTCTTATTTTCTCTCCAAACTGGATTAACCCCAACCCCAATTTCCTGCCACCATACCTCTGATCATATTTTGTTTCTTCTGCCTGGTATGTCTTCCCTTTATAAGGAAGCCTATTGAATTCTGGCTGAACACAAGGTACCTCCAAGAAACTTTTCTTGTTAACCTCAATATCCTGCTTTATACCTTTTAAGTCTACTAGTATTGTGCCCAGAATATAAATACTTAATAATGCTTGTTGATTAGTAGCCATGTATTACATGATGATTATTATTTTTTTTTTAAACCCTTACCTTCCGTCTTGGAGTCAATATTGTGTATTTGGCTCCAAGGCAGAACAGTGGTAAGGGTAGGCAATGGGGGTCAAGTGACTTGCCCAGGGTCACACAGCTGAGAAGTGTCTGAGGCCAGATTTGAACCTAGGACCTCCCGTCTCTAGGCCTGGTTCTCAATCCACTGAGCTACTCATCTGCCCCCTATTACATGATTATTAATGCACTTTAATACAAAAACATAAATGTTTTCATTATCTATATGTACATTATGCCTGTATTTGATTAGGGAATTATCGTACATAAACTTTGAATCTTTCTCACTGCCCAGTATAGTATACTGCTCACAATGAGAATCTAATAAATCTTTGTCCAATTTAATTGGTACTAGTGGTACTATACATGCAGAATGCATCCTGAAACAAAACTTTTGGATGCTAGTGGTATATAATGAATTTATTTAAATGCATCTTCTTAAGATTAAATAAACTAACAAAGAATGAAATAAAATTTTCTATTGGAAAACCTTACTTTGAGCTGGAAAACAATATTCAGAGGAGTTCAACATCCAAGACCCATGTGTTACATGTTTATCCTTAATTATTAATTTAGATTTGTATTTTCTCCCTTATCTTTCTTTTTCTCATTTTTTCCCTCTACTACCCCAAAGCCAAATTTGTATATGTATCCCCTTCCTTTCCCAGAAAACTATTAAACATTGAAGAATATTAAAGAATTCCCAAATATTAGAGAATTAGTATGAGAAACTTAAAGATCACTTAGGGTAATTCCCTCTTCCCCAAGAAAGAAACTAAAGTACTGAAAGTGGAAGTGACTCATCTGAGGTCACAGAGTGAGTTATGGGCAAAGTCAGGACTGTAATCTAGATGTCTTGATCCCTACTCCAATATCCTTTCTTTTTAAAAAAAAATCATTCTTTTTATTTTTAGCAGATAGCATGTCAATACAATTTTAATATTCATATTCTGACATTTTGTAATCCATGTTCTCTCTCTCCTTTCTACCTCTCCCTCCTCCCCAAGAAGGCATGTACAATAATATCGGTTATACATATATTATTATATAACACATATTTCCATGTTCATCATGTTTTGAAACAAGGTATATATCCATTATCCCTTCCAAACCACTCATACATCCTTTTGCAGAAACTCCCATTAGAAGAGACCTTGGTGAATATAACACACTCGGCCTGGAGGCAGGAATAACTTAGTTCAAATCCAGGCTGACACACTTACTAGCTGTAGGACTCTAGACAAGTCAATTAACTTTTTTCTTCCTCAGTTTTCTCAATTATAAAATGGGGATAGTAATGGTAACTATGTTCCAGGGTGGTTGTGAGGATAAAATGATATAATATATGTAAAGCATTTTTCAAACTCTAAATTGCTATTTAAGTTCTACTATTTAGTCAAACCAATATTTCAACAAGATGCCTTTAAAGAACCACCTGACAAGTGGTTATCCAACAGTGGCTTAAAGAATTCCAATTCTCCAAAATAATTTAGTGAAAGAATGAATCATAGAAACAATTAAAATTTCATTGAAGACAATGACAATGATGAGACTTACTCAAACCTATGAGATGCAGCCAAAACAGTTCTAAGGGGAAAATTTGTATCACTGAGTGCATATATTAACAAATTAGGGAGGGCAGAGATTAATGAATTGGGCATGGAACTTAAAAACCTAGAAAATGAACAAATAGAAATCCTCAGATGAAGAGATCCTAAAAATCAAAGGAGAAATTAATAAAATTTAAAGTAAAAGAACTATTGAATTAATAAATAAGACTATTTTGGTATTTTGAAAAAATAGATAAAATAGATAAAGTACTGGTAAATCTAATAAAAAAAAGGAAAGAAGAAAACCAAATTAATAGTATCAAAGATGAAAAGGGAGACCTCACCTCTAATGAAGAGGAAATTAAGGCAATCGTTAAAAACTATTTTGTCCAATTATATGGCAATAAATATAGCAATCTAGGTGATATGGTTGAATATTTACAAAAGCATAAATTGCCTAGATTAACAGCAGAAGAAATAGAATACTTAAATAATCCCATATCAGAAAAAGAAATTGAACAAGCCATCAAAGAACTCCCTAAGAAAAAATCGCCAGGGCCTGATGGATTCACAAGTGAATTCTATCAAACATTCAAAGAACAACTAATCCCAATACTATACAAATTATTTGATATAATAAGCAAAGGAGGAGTCCTACCAAATTCCTTTTATGATACAAATATGGTACTGATTTCAAAGCCAGGTAGATCAAAAACAGAGAAAGAAAACTACAGACCAATTTCCCTAATGAACATAGATGCAAAAATCTTAAATAGAATACTAGCAAAAAGACTCCAGCAAGTGATCAATAGGTTTATCCATCATGATCAGATGGGATTTATACCAGGAATGCAAGGATGGTTCAACATTAGGAAAACCATACACATAATTGACCTTATCAATAAGCTAACAAACAAAAATCACATGATTATCTCAATAGATGCTGAAAAAGCCTTTGACAAAATACAACACCCGTTCCTATTGAAAACACTAGAAAGTATAAGAATAGAAGGACCTTTCCTAAAAATAAACAGTATATATCTAAAACCATCAACAAACATCATATGCAATGGGGATAAATTAGAAGCTTTCCCAATAAAATCAGGAGTGAAACAAGGATGCCCATTATTACCTCTGTTAACATTGTACTAGAAACATGAGCAGTAGCAATTAGAGAAGAAAAAGAAATTGAAGGTATTAAATAGGCAATGAGGAGACTAAGCTATCACTCTTTGCAGATGATATGATGGTCTACTTAAAAAATCCTAGAGAATCAACTAAAAAGTTAGTAGAGATAATCAACAACTTTAGCAAAGTTGCAGGATACAAAATAAATGCACATAAATCATCAGCATTTCTATATATTTCCAACACATCACAATAGCAAGAGTTAGAAAGAGAAAGACCATTTAAAATCACCCTAGACAATATAAAATACTTAGGAATCTATCTACCAAAACAAATACAGGAATTATATGAACACAACTACAAAACACTTTCCAAACAATTAAAACTAGATCTAAACAATTGGAAAAACATTGATTGCTCATGGGTAGGAAAAGCTAACATAATAAAAATGACCATTCTACCTAAATTAATTTACTTATTTAGTGCCATACCTATCAAACTGTCCAAAAACTTTTTTACTGAATTAGAAAAAAACTATAACAAAGTTCATTTGGAAGAACAAAAGAACAAGAACATCAAGGGAAATAATGAAAAAAAAAATGTGAAGGAAGGTGACCTAGCAGTACCAGATATTAAACTATACTATAAAGTAGTGATTCTCAAAGTGGGCACTACTGCCCCCTGGTGGGTGCTGCAGTGATCCAGGGGGGGTGGTGATGGCCACACTTTTTTTAATATTACATTCTATTCTGAGTTCAATAAATAGTTTCATAATTTCCAGGGGATGCTAAGTAATATTTTTTCTGGAAAGGGGGTGGTAGACCAAAAAAGTTTGGGAACCACTGCTATAAAGCAACGGTCATCAAAACAATATGATACTGGCTAAGAAATAGAAGGGAGAATCAGTGGAATAGACTTGGGGTAAGTGATGTCAGCAAGACATTGTATGATAAACCCAAAGAGCCCAACTTTTGGGACAAAAATCCACTATTAAAAACTGCTGGGAAAATTGGAAAACAATATGGGAGAGATTAGGTTTAGATCAACATCTCACACCCTACACCAAGATAAATTCAGAATGGGTGAAAGACGTGAATATAAAGAAGGAAACTGTAAGTAAATTAAGTGAACACAGAATAGTATACTTGTCAGATCTCTGGGAAAGGAAAGATTTTAAAACCAAGCAAGAGTTAGAAAAAGTTACAAAATGTAAAATAAATAATTTTAATTATATTAAATTTAAAAGTTTTTGTACAAACAAAAACAATGCAACCAAAATCAGAAGGGAAGCAACAAACTGGGAAAAAATCTTTATAACAAAAAATTCTGACAGTGGTCTAATTACTCAGATATACAAAGAACTAAATCACTTGTATAAAAAATCAAGCCATTCCCCAACTGATAAATGGGAAAGGGACATGAATAGGCAATTTTCAGATAAAGAAATCAAAACTATCAATAAGGACATGAGAAAGTGTTCTAAATCTCTAATAATTAGAGAAATGCAAGTCAAAACAACTCTTAGGTATCACCTCACACCTAGCAGATTGGCTAAAATGACAACGGGAGAGTAATGAATATTGGAAGGGATGTGGTAAAATTGGGGCATTAAATGCATTGCTGGTGGAGTTGTGAATTGATCTAACCATTCTGGATGGCAATTTGGAATTATGCCGAAAGAGTGCTAAAAGAATGCCTGCCCTTTGATCTAGCCATACCATTGCTGGGTTTATACCCCAAAGAGATCATAGATAAAAAGACTTGTACAAAAATATTTATAACCAAGCTTTTTGTGGTAGCAAAAAACTGGAAAATGAGGGTATGCCCTTCAATTGGGGAATGTCTGAACAAATTGTGGTATATCCTGGTGATGGAATACTATTGTGCTCAAAGGAATAATAAACTGGAGGAATTCCATGTGAACTGGAAAGACCTCCAGGAACTGATGCAGAGCGATAGGAGCAGAGCTAAAAGAACATTTTACACAGAGACTGATATACTGTTGTAAAATTGAATGTAATGGATTTCTGTACTAGCAGCAATGCAATGACCCAGGACAATTCTGAGAGATTTATTGAAAAGAATGCTACCCACATTCAGAGGAAGAACTACATGAGAGGAAACACAGAAGAAAAACAACTGCTTGAATACATGAGTTGATGTGGAAATGATTGGGGATGTAGACCCAAAACAACCACACCAATGCAACTCTCAATAATATGGAAATAGGTCTTGATAGATTACACATGTCAAAACCAGCAGAATTGCATGTTGGCTATGGGGGGGCGGAGTTTGAGGGGGGTTAAAGGGAAAGTAAGGACATGAATCATGTAACCATGGCAAATTTTTCTAAAAAATTAAAAAAGAATTCCAATGAGGAGGAACCCACTACCTCTCAAGTAGTCCATTCAACTTTTGAACTGCTCCATTCAACTTTTGAACTGCTCCAATTTTTAGAAAGTTTTTCCTTGTTTCAAGGCTAAATTTGCCTCTGAAACTTTCACCCAGGGTTACCAGTTTTGTTCTCCATCCTCAAGCAGAAAAGTCTTCTCTCTCTTCTTTGTGGCAACAAATCTTCAGATACTTGAAGATGACATTCCCAGTTCTTTCAAATAAATTTCATAATGAATTAAAAACATTGATTAAGCATTTACTATGTATAGAGTTGTATGCTATTCACCAAGAATAAAACTAGAAAAGTGAGATAGTCCTTGTCCTCAAGGATCTTCTATTCTAGTGGACAACATATACAGGGGGAATGGTGGCCAGGGAAGGAAGTTATGGCCTGGGACAGAAGTAACCAATGTGCCATGACATAATCAAACCAGACTGAAATGTAATTAGAAAATATTTAATAAAATAAGAATACAAAAGAATATAGTTAATATTAATATATGGTTTTCTAAGTCAATATGTAGCTCCCAGGGATGCTTATGGATAGTTAAGCAGCCCATTTCTATTTGAGGTTGACATCACTGACTTGAGGAGTCACAGTGATAGTAAATAAGACAGGAGGTGCCATGGCAGGTGAGACAGAAAGTGGCTAAAGTCAAAATGGGGATGAGTAGTCCTAGAGAATAGAAATGTACTGGCTTTAAGAACTGTTGGGCCCTTCACTCTCCTGGTTGTCCTCCCTCTGGATCCAATATAGCATATCAGAAGCTTTCCTAAAATATGGCACATAGAAATGAACACAGTATGTGGTGTGACCAGTAGGACTATCACATTCCCTGGCCCTGGACACTCTTGACTCTCACTACAGTCTAAGATCATTAGCTCTTTGGGTTGCTTTAAAACATGCCTCTAAAACCCCTGTGTCATTTAACTATCTGTTCATGATACCTTCCCTGTCTTATACTTACAAAGTTACCCTTTTGGCCTCAGGAGTCGGGTTTTACATTTAGCACCACTGAATTCATCTAATTAGATTCATCTCCATGTTCTGGCTCAGTGGTGTAAAAATAAAAGAGAAACAGGGTCACCAAACTGTACATAAGGATCTCTGAAGCCATCTGTTGGCTTAGAAAACCATGTATTAAAATGATACATATTCTGTTGTATTTATTTTTTTAAATATTTCTCAATTCCATTTTAATATGGTTCAGCCTGCACTTGGGAGCATGGAGTCAGGTGTTCGACATTCTCTTCTAGCGTGGCAGGCTTTTTCTTCCGTGCTTCTGCTGTCAAGTGTGTGAACTCTCCATTGCAGTTTTGTGTCATCTGCAAATCTGATAAGTGTGCCACCAAAGCATCAAATCAAATCTAGGTGGAATTATGACCAGACTAAGCTCCTGAGGAAAAGCTAGAGAAAACCTTCTTGGAAATTAACATCAGCTTATTAATGACTATTCTTTGGGTCCAGGTATTCAACCAGTTCTAAATGTTCCTAATTACATTGTTGCATAATTTATATTTCTCTTTTTAATAAGAATTGAATGAAAAACTTAAATACTCATTTAAAATCCAAGTAATCTATATTACTTATATTAGTATTCCTCTGATTTTTCAGTTGAGTATACTGTCTATAAAAAAAAAAACTGAGACCAGCATGACCTGTTCTTAATGAAGTCATGTTGGTTCTTTGTGCCTCTTCCTTTTCCAGATGTTTACTAAGCATTCCTTTAATTTAATAACTTTAGAAATGTTTATCAAGCATCCATTTTAGGGGGCATAGTATAGTGGATTGTGTGTTGGATTTGGAGGAACTCAGGAAAACTCTGAGTTCAAATCTCACCTGGAAATTACTAGCTGCATTAACATGGAAAACTCCCCTAACCTCTTTAAGCCTCAGTTTCCTTGTCTGTAAATTGAAGGATTTGGACTTAGGAACTTTTAAGATTTCTTCTAGTTCTGGACCTAAGTTTTTTTGTTTTGTTTTGTTTTTTTAAACCTTACCTTCTATCTTAGAATCAATACTACGTATTGGTTCTAAGGCAGTAGAGTGGTAAGGGCTAGGCAATGGGGGTTAAATGACTTGCCCAGGGTTACACAGGTAGGAAGTATCTGAGGCCAGATTTGAATGTAGGACAGTGATTCCCAAAGTGGGCGCCACCGCCCCCTGGTGGGTGCTGCAGCGATCTAGGCAGAGCAGTGATGGCCACAGGTGCATTTATCTTTCCTATTAATTGCTATTAAAATTTTTTTAAAAATTAATTTCCAGGGGCACTAAGTAATACTTTTTTCTGGAAACAGGGCGGCAGGCCAAAAAAGTTTGGGAACCACTGATCTAGGATCTCTCATCTCTAGGCCTGACTTTCAATCCACAGAGCTATCCAGTTGCCCCCTGGACCTAAGTTCTTATGTATGAGGCATATAAATTCTAGAACTTTGTCCCTAAAGGATTTCATTAACAGATTCTGTTTTCTTCTCTTTTTTGAAAATCATGATAATATTTACCTTTCCCTAATCCTATAGGACCTCATAGTCTAAATAATGTTTCAAAGGTTACTGATAATGGTTCAGGAATTATATCTACCAGTTCTTTCATCAAATGAGAATGAAGTCGTTCTAATAACCATTTACTTTATTCTTCAAGGATGACTAAGCCTATGAGTTTCCTGCTTTTTCCTAGGCATCAGTAATACCCTATTTGCCATTTTTATTCTGTCCTTTGCAGTGTAAAGTTCATTCTCCTTGAAAGAGAAAACAGAAGCATTTTAAGAGTTAAGAATCTCCACTAATTTTTCAAGTTATGGTTATAGATGGTGCTTTTGAAACATTAATTTGTTACCTTGAAGGTTTGATCATTCATAAATTGCTAGTTGCCCAGCAAAAGCAACTCACGCTGTTTGAGTGTGATCTAATCCTTTGACTATACAAGAACAACTAATAGTAGTTTTCATCTTAAGCATTATAGAACATTTGAGATTCATGGATAGAATTGATTACTATATTTTAGCACTGTGCTGTGGGGGACAGTAGATGATGTCAGATTAAATTTAAATTGATCTCTTGGTGTTTATCTCTAGCCCATGTGCAATTACTTCAGCACTGGAGAACCTTTCAAGGCATCCTGTCAATACAGCTACCTGACAGTCATTTGTATTTGTAAACTGTGCATTTGGCACCTGCTGTTCTCTGTTGCTCCATGGCTAGTGGGGAGTCAGAATGGGTATACAATGAAGTTATTGGTTAGTACAACTCAGTAGGAGTTATTGAAGGAAAGAAACAACACTTGCATGCCCTTAGGAGAGGATAAGAGAGAAAAAGAAAGTGGTAACATTAGTGCATACTTTCTTTTCTTTAGCTACCAGAAAATAATTAATGACCCAAGAAGCCAGCCAGCTATATCATAGCATTTGATTGTTTGTTTGTGACATTTGTGACAACCATTAGTTGTTTTTACTTTAAAAACACATCTTGATATTCTAAGCTGAATTTATTTATCCAAGCTTTTTGATTTCAGGATTCCAAACAAGCTTAAGCAGTTTGTATTAGATTTGCATTCGGGAAAATTGCACAGAGAATTCCATCATGGTCCTGATCCTACTGATGTTGCCCCTGGACAGGTAGGAGTTGACATATTCTTTCAATAGTATGTTTTTCTTCAGTAGTGGAGAAAGAAACTTCTTTTCCTGCATTGCTTCCATCAGTTTCTACTGTAGAGAGAAGTGCTGTTAAGCAATTCTGAAGCAATATCTAAAATGGAAATCAGCAACAACAGAAGACTACTTCTTTTTTTTTTTTTTTTTTTAAATCTTGAGACAGATGCTCTCCATGATTTTCATTTCTTTACTGGGTAAAGTGAAAATTTCCCTGAATCCTTTAATGATGAAAACTAGAAGTTATGGAGATATTAAGTTAACTACTTTCAGCAATAGATTATTCTGAATAGGAAAGCTACAATGACGCTGACAACAAAGAATTAAATAGTACTTGCCTAGAATGGTGATGGCAGGATTCAGAGAACAACCAGGAAGGTTAGTGAATTCTATTTTTTAGAATATTTCAAAATTAATTAACAGATTGATCACATTATATAGAGAATAACATTTTTGTTTGTTGATTTTGCTGACCTCATCAATATAATAATGTTTAGAGTTTACAGTAAGTGCAGTTTTATGTAGGTTTCTTTTGGGGGCTATAAATTATTATGTCTCTGTATTCTCAGTAGATAAGAAGTACCTATCTATATAGGTTGTTTTATTTTTATTGTTTCTGTTTTTGAAACTTATTCTCCCTATTTCACCAGGCTAGGAGTGCAGTGGCCTCTCACAGGCCTGATCCCAGTACTAGACTGCACAGAAGCTTTATCTTGTTCCTTTTTATCTGACCTGAGCTGGCTTGCCCCCCTTTCTTAGGCAGCCTTGTGGTGCTCTCTCTCCCAGGAGCTTGCTATTTTTGTGCTAGACATAATGTGGACCCCAAACTCAAGTGATCACCAACCTCAGCCTCTTCCAGTAGCAGTCACTACAGATATGCATCACCATGCCCAGCCTATCAGATTTTCTCCTTATAAGTTTTTAGCTTCTTTATGTTCTAAAAATGAATATATGTAATTCATGTAATTCCTATTTACTTTTGTCCTGCCTTAATGAACATCCCTTCTTTTTGTGTGATTGTAGTTTAAATCACCTTTTCTTCTAAAATGTCCTAATTTTTTCTTTCCTTTGTTCCTTGAAAAAACAAAAGCAAAACAATGTTTCCTTTCATTTGACTTCTTTATTTAGTGGTTATATTTTTTTCAGCGACAGGAGCCCCCTTTAAGAGCTCCTTAGAAATTAAAAAAAAAAAAGAGCCCTTTATAGTTCCTTTTTTCATTGAAAACTTGAATTCAGGAATATTCTTTAATAATTTGGAAATTCTAGTAATAGCCTTATCCTGCAGAACGAGTAGCTTTGAAGAGCTCCATGGTGTTTTGACTTAAATAAATGCATGTTTAGTATTTTCCCAGTCTAGAACAAAGTTATATGCATTGTAGGAAGGCACTTTTTTCACCAAGCTAAGGAGATAGGGAAATTAAGCATGACAAGAAAAAATGAGCAAGATGGACACAATGCCATGTGTATGTCAGACTTTTGTTGTATTAGACAGTTCAAAAGATTGGGTCTTTCTTGACAGTTCAAAAGATTGGATCTTTTTCTTTACTATTGGTGTACATTGTAGAATGTGATTATAGTAAATTTCAAATGTTGAAAGTTTAACATTTCCTCTTTTTCTCATTAAGTTTTAGATGTTGCATTATTTAAGTAGCTTGTGCAGAAAGGCTATTGTATAAATAGGAAATTCTGTAGATAGAGTCATAACTATATAGTTTCCAGAGTACAAGAAGAAAAACCCTAGGTTGTCTAACCTATTTTGGGGGCATCGTCTCCACCCGATAGAAATGTGAATCTTCTTTGGATCACCTACTATCCACCATGAAAAAGTGAGATCATTTCTGTAGTAACTGAGGCTGAGAAATGCTGTAATTTTTTTTCCAGAGGCCTTTGAACTAAAAGAAAGCAGCACCTGAATCCCCTCCTTTGGAAGCCGAAATCAATGACTGTCCCCACAAATAAAGCCACTTTCTTTAGTCAATAAAACATCAAGAATTTATTAAGCTTTAACTATTTTAACTCTGTTCTCAAGTTCTGAGACTTTATAATGTAACTTCAAAGCTGAAATATTTTATCTTTTTGTCTTTTACAGCACATTCAAGATGTAGCAAGCAGTCCACCAGAAAGTTCCTTTCAGAAACTAGCACCCAGCGAATATAGGTATACCTTGTTGAGGGATCGAGATGAGCTTTAAAAACTTGAACAAAAAATTGCAAGCCTTTCAAACAACAGCATCAACTTATGTGGTGGAAATAGTAAACCTATATTTTCATAATTCTATGTGTATTTTTATTTTGAATAAACTAAAAGAAAGGTTTGGGTTTTTAATTCCCCTGACTCAAATTGTATGGTTTGGTGGGTCATCCAACATAACCTCTTTTTAAAAGTCCTATTGCAAATTAAAAATACAAAATGCATCAGAGGCCCATCTTTACCTTGGATCTAATCCTGACCTCCATAACGCTCATAAATCCAATGGAAGGTAGTATTGCCAGAGACAATATGCTGTTAAATTGCACTGCTCCATTAAATAAGAATTGGGATATTTTCTTTGTAGCCTGGTAGTATGTACTCTCTTTCCCCCCTTTCCTTTCTATAGGAACAGTTCTGTTGGTACTTTCATTGTCACATTCTCACAACAAAGAGGGTATATATTCTGGATACTTGGGAGGGGAATAAATTAAAGTTTTACAGAAAGTTGTGTTGTGTTACTGATTCATGGGATGGTGCTTGTGAAAATCTGATCATGGTCTTTTGGGATCTTTGGCATGTAACTCAAACCTGTTACTGAAGAAGCCAGAAAGCCCTAAGTCAAGAATTTGACCTCACATCTTCTCTGAGCTTAAAAAGAGAAAGAAAAGGGGAAAAGTGATGTTAAGCTTATAAATGTTTACATAAAAATGGCTGTGGGAGGTACTTCAAACTATTGAGTGACTTATTCGTAAATTTGGGGGGAAAATTTCCAATTCCAATGAATACCAGTGTTTCTAATGGAGAATACAACAAATAAAATCTGTTCGATTCCTCCTGTGTCTATTAAGAGCAGATTTTCCCCTTAGTACATTTTGATTCATATGACTGTCTAAGGTAGTGCGGAACCAAAATCTCAAATCATGACGAACTTCATCTTACAAATTGTTCTTCCACCCAACCACAAGTACTCACTACCATTTTGGATCTCCCACTGACCAGAGTGGGTTACTGACATAGCTGCTGCTCAGCATTCTGTCCACTGGATTCCTGATGCAGGATGTAGAAGAGGGTGGCACAAGAGAGAGACCAAAGCTACCAGAGGGGTGCTTTGCTGGCTTGGGCTGGCACTGTATGGATCAGGAGTCTTTTTATACTTTTTATACTAATACATATAAGTCAACCACAGTTTTAGGGGATGTTTTTGCTTTTTTGTTTTGTTTTTTAATTTAAAAGGTTGACTTATATGCCATTATATAGAATATGTAATGATATCTGTAACACCTACCAGTTCTTTCCAAATAAAAAAAAAATCTTCATATTTCTGCTGGATATTTAGTTATTTTGTTTTTTGAAAAGGAATCAGCTTAGTCAATTCTGGATAAATCTCCATGTGTATGTAAGTATGTGTATATGCATCTATGCATTTTCAATGACAGAATTATAGACTTAGAGGAGAGTTTAGATGTCATCCAGGGCAATCTCCTCCCCAGTATTGGAGTCTTCTAAATATATAACGTCCATATATTGACCCTAGTCTTGTCTTCTGGAGCCTTTAACTTTTGTAGATAACTACCATGTCTGCTGTCTTTCTTTTAAGCTATACATATACTCTCACTTGGTTTTCATGTCTCCATGTTGTGTTTAGGGATATTGTGAGAATTTTTTTTCCAAATTCTCAGCTGAAATCTTGATCTTCTAATCCTCCAGTATAGTAAAGTTTTTTAAAATGACCTTATGAACCACATTTAGTATATATATTATAATGGTCCTGGGTACCATGATTGAAGAGGAGTGTTTGCAAAATATAGTGCCTTCATAAGAATAAAATCTGAAATTTCGTGATCATTTTATAGCTGAAGAAACAATCCCAAAGATCCTGGTTTGTTCAGTCAGGCCTAGGTCATTTGATCTAGAGCTAACTTTCTTTTAGGGGTGAGGAAGCAGTGTGATAAGAAACAACTGAAATATCTAGGCTAGGGTTGTTTAGCCTTGAGATGAGATGACTAAAGAGCCACAATCTCTTAGAAAAAAATTGAAATGTTGTGAAAGATGGACTAGGTTTGTTCTATGTTGCACTATAGGGAAGAAATAGGATCAATGAAAAGAAATTTATAGGAGCAAGTAGGAATTATTTCATTTGAATATCTGGAAGAATTTTCCAGTATTTTGAGTTGTTCAACAAATGGAAGTCTTACAGAATGGCCAAAAGAAAAAAAGAAAAAACAACCCAAAACTCAACGGCCAAAACCAGAGAATTTGTAAATGAAACTGGAGGTCAGACATCAAATTAATCAAATCTGCCATTTCTAGGGCAAAAAAAATACTAATATAACTGATATTTGAACTGTCCCATTTTAGTGCCAGATATACTAGGTGAGGATATGATAATTGGCACTTCAAAAGAATGGTTGGGTTTTAACATATTAACAAATTCATGCTGAGTTGGGTATAGCAGTACACAATCTGTATTCCCTGCCCTGAAGGAGGCTGTGGTTAGAGGATCTCTTGAGCTAAGGCGTTCAGAGCTACACTAGGCTAAGTAGATTAGGTGTCTCCACCGTCTGGCATTAATATGGTAAGCTGGGGGCAAAGGGGCAGGGTACAAGGCTGCCAAAGAATGCGCAGATCCATAGAAATAGTAAAGTCAAGCTTGTGAGTAGCCCCTGTACTTTCAGTCTGAGCAAGATAGGGAGATGCAGTTTAAAAAAGAAAATTCATGTAGGAGACACAATCGTAAAGGTACTTGGGGGTCATTTCAAAGAATAAAAAAATCAGTGGACTGGAAAAGATAATGAACGGTGCTCTGAGAAAGGCAACTTGAAAAGACTTTAGCAACTAGTAACATGCCTGTTTCCCTTTACAATCTTTATGAGAATGAATTACATATTGGGGATCTCATTTGTGTAAGACATGAGCAAGGAATATGCAGGCTTTTGGAGATTTTCTACTATACCCCGCATTGTATTTGCACAACTGAGAGAATAAAGAGAGTGTAATATCCCATTGTGTATTGTTGACTTAGAAAAACTCATTTGACTTAGTAGAGCAAAATAACTGCTTTAAAGATTTTCAGGTAAATTATCCCCATAGCACATCAAAAGCATATCCACCAAGTATTGGTGTCAATAAAGCTTAAAAACAGGAAAATTGCTCACTGAAGGTGAACATCAGTGTCACTAGAGCTTAATACAGTGCCTGGCACATAGTAGGTGCTTAACAAATGTTTATTGATTGGTTCAGACAATCTTAGGCAAAGTAATGTGGAATTACTTATTGATGGCCAGGTTCTCTATTTGCTTCTGTTTATGTTTGATGATGATTATATTGAGCCCTTGATCTAGTCATCTGTGCTGAGCAACTCAACTCCACTGAGTGTGTGTGTGTGTGTGTGTGTGTGTGAGAGAGAGAGAGAGAGAGAGAGAGAGAGAGAGAGAGAGAGAGAGAGAGAGAGAGAGAGAGAGAGAGAGAGAGAGAGAGAGAAAGTGTTTGTTTTGGAAGAATGCTATATAGATGGACAATATTCTGAATGTAGAAACATGATTATAGGCTTTATGGCTCAAGAACTCTCACCAATCTCAATGTCTTCTCCTTGATGTTCTGCAGCTTGCTTTCTGAAA